>NW_008824986.1:485663-494914 GCF_000699105.1 Pygoscelis adeliae | reverse complement strand
CGCTGCTCCTTCGCAGCTGCAGCCGGGGAGCTCCCAGCACACACACGGCCTTTATTCTCCCTGCGAGGATGCTCGGGATGGAGAGAAAACACAGCGCTGCGTTTCCTTACAGGAAAAGCAGCAGCTACAGCCCATAGCAGGTGCACACGTTGTCCCTGAAGGAGCAATGCTGACCCTAAGCGAGGCTGCTGCAACTGGGAAATACAGCTTCCAGGCGCTGCGTTTAAGAAAACGGGGTTATTTTCAACTTTACGGTTAACGACGAGCCGCACTCCCGACCTGGGCTCCAGCGAGGCTTGCTGCCGAGCAAAAACGACGGCACGGAACAACTTTCTTCTTCCTCCGTGCAATAAGGACGCGGGCACCTGCGAGCGGGGCGGCCAGCCTCCAGCGCAGCCTAGATGGGGGAAAGAAACAGAGCCGCAGATTTCAGTTTTAACAAGTTTTAGGCAAGTTCTAAAGTATTAGGCTGTATCTTGCAAACCTGTATCACTGCCTGGTCTAACGGGATTTCAATTCGTCGGTGCAGGACCATGCATAAAACACAGTTTTATCGTGCTCAGTATGAAGGTGTTCTCATTATATTTATGAACAATGATAGAAAAGGGAAACCCCTTGGTAAATCCATCGCAGTACATTTTCTTCCACCCCGCCCCCCCCCCCACAAACAGGCCATCGCAGTACATTTTCTTCCACCCCGCCCCCCCCCGAAAAGCAGTTGGTGTGTTTTATTTACGCGAGTAGCTCCCTTGTGTAAGCGTAAGGGGATACAACATCCAACTCTGCCCCTCTCATTTATGTAATAAGCATTTTCGTTTCAAAAGCGGCAAAGCGGAGCTGCCACTCCACCACACTCACGTGCGTGCTTAACGTTATGCAAGGGGATCAAGCAAGGTGTAAATTTAAGTACACGCACAATGGTTTGCTGGATCACAGCCTAACCTACGATGCCACGCATGAGAGGAACAGACCAGAACCCTTAATTCTGCCCAGGGATGGAGGTGTAAAATGAATTTAGCTGTGCCAGGCTAGAGCAGCGGAATAAGGCGCTTACCGCCAAAATTCAACCAACTTCCAAACAGTCACAGAAATAACTGTCATTAAAACATGTCTACGTTAGTGGGAAGTGGAGAGGTATCCTCGGATCAGCCCTTCTTTGTAGAAAAGCTGTTTGCCTCCATGCCGAGATGCTGTTTGCAAGGTCAAAGCTGCTCCTGTGTTAGGGAGGTGGGAAGACTGTCAGTCCACCTCAGTGAAGAAGAAATCAGAATCGCCAGTATTAAGTGACAACGGAGGAAAGCAGGTGTGATAGAAATGCCACCAATGCCCTATTAAGGAAAACTAGAGCGCGAACAACACCCCATGTCCTGTAGCGCTCAGCTTCTTGGTGAGAGTTGTTAAAAACCCAGCAGGCAGAAGCTTTCCGAGGTGCATCTCCCCTTCCTGCGGCAGGCAGCACGGCTGGCAGCTGCCTGAGCAGCTCCCAGGGCTGTTCTTTGGGCAGCTGATGAGATTTGCCAAGTACCTCTTCAGGCTGGCGGAAAGATGACAGCAACCGGTGCTAAGTGCTCTCAGCACCTCCCTGCTAGCGAGCACGCCGGTGCTCTGCTCGCCGGGTGAACTGTTTCGAAGGCAGCCCTTCCTCCTCCGCTCGGAGAGCACAAAGGCGTTCGTCTGCAAGGAAAAGCAGAGACAAAAAGCCCAACAGTTGTAATTGGGTACGAGCGCAGACTCCAGGGTAAAGGGCAACCGGCAAAACCACAGATGATTTGATTTCCTGGCAGGCGGGCTTGCAAGCAGAGATGGGCAATTTGGTCTTGGAAATACAACCGGCAACGCATTTGGGGAAAAAAGGAAAGCCACCCCGAATCCTGACCGCCTCCCACCGCGGTTTGTGCATGCAGTCAGAGCACAGCCGCACAGCCAGCTCACTTTGGGAGGGAGGAAACGGGATGAAAACCTCTTAAAAATGATCACTAGTACAAGCGGGTGCTGCTGGAGCAGCCCTGTCCCTGGCTAACACGCCCTCTGCCTCGATGACAGCGCAATTCCACATTCATGGCAGCAACTAGGAATGGGCAGCGGCAGCAGCTGCTGCCACCACCGGTTTGTTGCAAAACAACTAAATGCCAGCAACGTCCATTTTTCAGTGTTCATCCTTGGGCGAGTTGGAAGCCTGTGTTGCTATTCTTACCGAACCGGGAGATTTACAAGAAAAAACAGTCGTCTTCAGATCTCTGAAGGATTCACAATGGTATCAAAGAGTTTTGCTCTTCTTTTAATGGAGAATCCACCTACAAGGCATATGTATTTTGACATGCTCCGAAACGGTCACTGGAAAGAGCTCTTACCATAAATGCTTTCTTATTAACATAGTTGTGTGCTGGAAGTTTAATTACAGAAACTATCAATGCAACAGGAGATAAACACTTTGCTTTTGAAGGGAATTAATTTATTTGGAGATGTACATCACACAGGCACGCTGCTGGAGATCCAAGCAATGCCTGACCTCAGTATCGTTAAATCATGCTCCGGGGAGCTCTCTTGGATTTTAAATACTTTCTTTAAGAACAAACTTCCTTCTTCTGAAATAAAGACACGCTTAAACATCGGTGATTTCCCAAAAGCCACCTGCACCCGTTTTTCTAGTTGTTTTCTTGGAAAACAGGCTACAGATATCAAACAGGTAACTTTGTGACATTTTGGTTACCAATAGGGAAAGGAGGCGGAAGGACTCCGGTTCCCTCCGAAGGGAGGGCAGGCAATACATGTAAGAAAAGCTGTGGGAAATGCCATGGTTCCCAGCTGCAATGTGCTTTCGAGGAGTCATGACGCATCCCCACCTGGAGTTCCTGGGTTCCTGTTCAAAATTTGTGTCCTATAAAAACACATTTGACTGACGAGCGGACCTGCTGCAGCAGCTGCGTTGCCACTTCAGGAGAAGGTCAGCTGCCCAGACGTTGCGTAGTAGCCAGAGGCATCTGAGGAGAACCTCTGGGAAAGACGCACCGAGTCCAGCTGCACCTCTCCAAAGTAGAAGTTCTCGAAGAGCTGAAAGAGAAGACAAAAACCATTTGAGGGTGTCCTGGTTTCAGCTGGGATAGAGTTAATTTTCTTCCTAGTAGCTGGTATAGTGCTGGTATAGTGCCATATATATATATAATATGGGGTATTCCATACCATGTGACGTCATGCTCAGTATATAAACTGGGGGTAGTTGGCCAGGGGGTGGTGACCGCTGCTCAGGAACTGGCTGGGAGTTGGTCGGTGGGTGGTGAGCACTGCATTGTGCATCACTTGTTTTGTATATTCTTTTATCATTATTATTATTATTCCCCTTCCTTTTCTGTCCTAGTGTTGTTTAGCTGCCTGCCGGGTTAACGCACAACAGAGGGGCACCTAGAGAATGCAGCCTGCAGCTGGTCCACCGATCTCTCGCAAGAGCAGGCCCTGCAAAAAGCCTCTACTCATAGACTTGTTTTGCCTTTAATGAAACTACTCTTTAAATTATTTTTCCCCTTAGAGACTGCACTTAGCCTTTAAAGCAAATGGTATGAAATGAACACCTCTTTTTATCTACAGCAGCAGTTGCTCAAACCTTCCCTACCTTGCTTTCTGACTGTCTCTCATTTAGGGAGCTTGGGGAGGCTATTCACCACCCCGAGGGCCACCACCTCAGGCTGGTGGCTCTTGAGGTCACAAGCTCCGCAGGAGCAAGGATTGAGGCCAGGACATTTTTACCAATCCAAGCCACAGGACGTACGACTTAAGAGTTATGGCTCAGTCCTAATTCAAACTAGCAGGCTAGAGGCGCAAGGCTCTTCATCCCAGCACTGACCCCGCTTTGTTCAACAAATCCTTCTTTGTTCGGCAAAGATTTGAGTGCAAATTAATGAAAGCAAGCCAACTCTGGGACCCAGAGGGCATGTCTCTGCTGATTAATCCAATCTATGAAGCAGACCAAAAAAATGACATCAGAATTTCTTATGGGGAAGTTCAGCAATATTGCTGGAAAGGCATCGAGTCCAAGCGTAAAGTGCTCCTCCCGTTCCATTAAGACGCAGGAAATTGCCCTACCTGGAAACATCAGTTGTGCCTTTGGAAAAGCCCGTCAGTGGAGATGCTAATTTCAAAACTCCGCTTAACGGGAGCACTGTGAGTCACTCAGGGCCTGAGCAGTGACATCTCCCCACCATGAAGATCTCCGAGATGTCCATTCCATCTGTCTCCTATTGAATTTTCTATCTGTCCCTGCAGGTGTTGGCTCAAGACAGTCGCAGGCTCAAGACAGTCGCACACCCCTTCCTGCCATTACAGAAAGCACAAACGCTAATGGCCAGCAAAAGCCGATGCATTAATTACAACACATCCTCCTAGAGCCAATAGTGCATCAACTCCTCCACACAGCGAATGATGGAAACCCCAAATACCTAATTGCATCTGAAAGGCTGCACTTCTCCTCCTCCAAAAAGGCATATGGCTCTGCCTGGCACCGATTTGGGCAGGACTGCTCTTTTGTTGGTTCTCCCAAGGGAGAGATTTCCACTTTGCAAATACCCCTTCTTGCAAGGGCACCAGATAGGTTGCTTTCAGGACAATTCCCGGTTTCGCTGTCACTCCTCCACAATGGAAATGTGCCTTAAGGAAAGTGTTTCCCTGCCCATCTTCAGGGCAGAGCAAGCAGCGCTTTGGCCAGGGAGCACCACCGAGGCACCATGATGAATCCAGCCCCTGGTCCAGACTGCCAGCTCACTCAGACAACTCTCCACTCAGGATTTGGCTGAGGCCAGCAATTCCCCATCAACACACGACAGTCAGAACAGCATCTCTGAAGAGAAGGGGTATTTATGTGTGCCGAGCCAGCTCTCAGCGACTGCTAAGCCCCTGCTTCGGTTTGAAACGGCTGCAGCTGCAGTCAGACGTGCTGCAGAGTTCTTGCTGCCAGCAGCCCACCTGCCAGGGACCACCTCCTCCTCCCCGGACCTGCCTGCGTGGCAGCACGGGCAGTCAATCCTCAAGCTGCTTCTGCAAAAAGCATCTGGGTTAGCACAAATGCCGCGAAGAACTGGGTTTCTCTGTGCCAGACCATTTAGTCACAGCGTGCCTGCCTAGGAGAGGTGGCGGGCAGCCTCCGGCTCACCTGCACCTCCCTGCAGCTCATCCTGCCTTTAGGGTGACGCTTGTCCCTTAAGACCCTGGCACAAGGACTTACTTTGCACAGGGCCCAAAGCAGTTTGTTGCTAATCACTCAGACTCATATTAAGCCCCAACTTGCTGCCAGTTCTTCCGAGCGCATACTCGGCAAGAGCCAGGCACCTCGCCACAGGGGTCATGCAGGCTCCCGTCCCAGCAAGAGGCCCCGCCGCAGCAGCCTGGCTTCAAGGGACGCTGTGGCTCCATGTGGCCACTGCCGTAAAGGGGGGCACCCTGTTGAAAAGTTGTGCTAAGGGAGCATCTCAAACAGGGAGAGGAGGAAAAGAGAGAAGAGAAATGACCACAGCCATACAAAGTCCTTTTTATATAATTAAAGATTTATACAATTAAAGATTAATTATGTTCCCAAAAGCCTGCGTAGTTCATGTTAGAGGACTTAGGATAAAATGTCTCATTAATAAGAGATGGTAGTAAAAAGGGGTTGGTCTCCTTTCTCTTTTTGTTTTGACTGATCTGAGAAGGAAGGATGATTTCCAGCTCTCCAGGGCTTGCTGCAGTGCTTGTCACCAGCGTGCCCACTCACCCCAAACCTTAACACCCATCTCTGTCAAAATGGTCGTTCATATCGACACTCCTTTCCTTCACAGAGAACTCTCCACCCAGGAAAAATGGAAATAATTTCTCTCCATTCCTAACGGAGGGAGCGGTACGTGCACTGGTAAGCATGGAGATACTAGGATGTGAAAAGGATTTCTTTAAAAGAGAAGGGGGACAAGATGCATTTATTTCTGTAGAACTAAGTCTTTGCAAACATGAAGAAAACAAATGAAACGCTGGGATGCGCCGGTCCCAGCAGCAGCCCTGGAAGTCAAACCTTTACGCAAAACAGCCAAAGGAAGAGTCTTTCAAACACTTGTTTATATTATTTCTGCACACCACAGCCTGTTTTTCTTACAAAACACATGTACTCCAAAGCAAAAAATTAGTTAATGAGACAAACCCTCCCCCCAGCCCCTCTTGCCTCGCACAGCCTCAGGCACATCGGACGAGAAAGACAATCAGAAAGTCCCAGAAGACACTGCCCAGGTCAAGGGCCCTCCATTCGTGCACTGCTAAAAGTGAAGCAAAACCCTTGTACCAAAGCATTTTGTATTCCCTTGGCTTTTTTAAGACCTACCATCTCTCGTGTGTCCGAGCGTGTGTGTTTCCCAGGGAGAACACTGCTAGAACTATTGATTTTTGGTAATGTAGCTGTACTTTCTGAGAGTAAACATGCTACAAGATTTAGAGGACAACCACAGACATTTTTTTCTGCTCTTGTTTCAAGCCGGCTTCTCACCGATGCTTCTTTGCTCCCTGAGGCTTCCCACGACAGAAGCCACTGGACGCCAGGCATGGGGATCACAGCCGAGCCACCGTATGGCCGAGATCTGCCTCGGGCAGTGGGGAGGGAGGCCCCTCAAACATCATCCTCTGAGACCCCTGAAACACTGGGAGCTGGCTTCCCGTCACAAAAGCATCCTGTGCTCAGGTCCCCGGGGGCTCAGGAAGAGATTTCAGAAGGCCAAGCCTCTACTTTCAACTTTCCCTTCTATTTATCTTGGGGAGAAGCCAAGCAGAGCTGAGAAAGATATTTATACCTCCCTCCTCTCCCCAGCCACCACGGAAATGCTCCGGTTTCAGAGGAGGCCTGTAGCACAGCTGATGAAATGCCTCCTATAAAAGCATTTTAGCATTTTTTATTCTGGGCCAGGAAAGAAGATACCTGGAGGTTGTTACACTTCACGAGCAAATGCTCATAACCCTAAGACTTGCCTAGTCCCCCTCCTGTCCCTTCCTGTGGGTGCCAAGGGCCCACCTTTCCCCAAAAAGGCTGCAGGGAGCACAAGGAGGTGCGGATCAGGAGCAGCTAGGAGGGAGGCGGGGGGAGGAAAAACGCAATCACCCGCACGGTTACCGAAAGCTTTGTCATTTGATTGGAGTGGGACATGAGGCTCAGCAAAAACACAGTAATTCTATAAATCCAAACATGCTGAAGGATTTATATCCTCGCTACCTAAAGAATAAATAAGAGGTTGGGGGATAGGATTTTTTTTTTTTTTTAATATTATAAATGAAAATGAACCTGATGGAAGTAAAGGTCAGCTTATGAAGTCAACACCACGCACGTCATGCAAGCTACTAACTCCCATCAAGGGAATAGCACTTACCAGACTAAGTGCCCTCTGTCTCCCTGCTGCCTTCCCAAATTAAATTAGAACCGAATAAGGAAAGAGCATTGTTAACTTTTAACCCCAGACCCAGCACCTCTAAGCAAACATGCCAGAGATGTGCCCTACCTTTCAAACCACAGCCAAAGGCTCAGAAACCGCTCAGTGAGGATGCCTAGGACACGGCATCTCCTACGGGGAGGTAGCAGGTGCCTAGAGAGCGGCACAGCATCCGCCCGGGAGCAGCATCCCAGGACCTGCAGGGAATGGCAGAGACCGCAGCTGCGCTGCCTTCCCCAAAAGCCATGAGTCCCTGAGAGAGGGAGTGTACTGGTCCATGGATACCCATATTTTACATGTTAGCCTGCAAACTACCGTAGGCCCACGTGTGCAAGCGCTCCTCCTTCTCCCTCTCCCTTCCGGGGGTCTGGGTCCAAGGACACAACTGCGCAGGTAACAATGAAAGGTAGGCAGCCCTGCGGTAGCTCCCAGAAAGCAAGCTTTTCTCCATTTCTTTCCCAAAGTCACTTATTCTGAGCCAGGAAAAGCCAGCAGCACGCCTGTCATTTCTAACACCCCAATTTCTCTCATTTAAGACAATTCCGTTCAGATGTTGGAAACCCTTCCTCCTCCAAGGTCCGTTCCCCTCTATTACCCACAAATTACACAGCAGGGCTCCCTTGGGGTGCGATAATCATTTTCTGAAGGAAGACAGAGGCTGAAGACTTGTTTTGCGAGAGAAAGAATCACACATCAAACGCTCGCTCCTTGCAAACCTGAGCCAAAAATGCTAGTACAAACTTCAGCCCCCAAACCACAACAACCTCCTTATCAAAGGCAGAGCAACAGATCAAAACCAGGATGTCTCTTTTCCGCGTTTTTTCCCCTTTTGCCTAAACCTGTAAAGTAGGTTTTACCGAAGCACTGCAGAAACAAATGCAAAGGACGACGATTCCTCGATGAAGCAGTTAAAACGTGTATCTAAATGATGCTGTGTTCCCAAGCGCAGGTATTTGTCAAGCAGCCATCCTCGGGGGCTCGCTTCCCACAGACAACCCTCCTCCCAGAATGAGACAGCACCTTTGTGTTCAAATCTGGAAACAACAGTAATAAATCATGGCGCTAATCCACGTAAGGACAGCAGCGACGCGTTTTAGCTCCGGTTATGAAAAGCGGAGATGCCAACACAAACTGGTGCTTTTAAATCACCTGTCACAGGCTCAACAAGCATGAGAAATATTAATGGATTCGCCTGGACAGGCACTGGGCAGCAGGAGGACAAAGTAAGTCCAGACAAGGGAAGGGAGTAAGAGGTATTTAAAACTTCCTTCACGTAATCTCTGGCTTGCACTCACACCGCCTGGCCTGGATTTTGCTGCTACCATCAGGATTATTGATCAGTTTTTAAAGCCTTACGTCGTCTATGGTAGTCAGCCAAAAAGGACCCATCTTGAATTAATAAAAAGTCCAAGCAGCTCTGCCGAGGGCCTTGGTGCTCAGAAATGCCGAGGGAACGACGATTCACTGCAATGCCTTGCAATTAAAAACTACCACCAAAGAGCAGCATTATCACAGGATAAAATGCATACGCACACACACACATATCCCCCCAGTCTGCGGGGAGCTCGCTTTGTTGTGAACTCCAGCCACAGAAAGCAGTGCCTTAGGGTAGGGGTATTATAGATTAACAGTACAAAACTGTCCCTGGTGAATCAGTGCTGCAGGAGAGCAGAGGCATGTAATGTCATTAGCCTGTGACCAATCAGCCTAAGAAACCCGTCTGTCCTCGGCAGGGAGCTGAGGGGGGGGTCCCGTTTTCCGTATCTGGAACGAGCACAGAAATTAGCAACTTCTGAGATGCGGGAAGGAAGAGGCTCACAGCTCCAG
>NW_008824986.1:463492-485606 GCF_000699105.1 Pygoscelis adeliae | reverse complement strand
GCTGCACAGTTCATGCTGAGGATGGGACGCCAGCAATCCCTTCTCCTTTGTTTTGCCTGGGTTGAAGATGTTTATCCACCAAAAGATCCCTCATCTCTGCCTCCATGGGAGAACACGTGCAGGAGGATCGCTTTTGACAGGCAACCCAGTGCTGTGGCCCTATAAGATTGCGCCGAGAATCAGGGTCCAGCAGCAGACAGCAGCACGGAGACAGCTCAAACCAGGAGATTAAACTCAAGCTTCAGAGGAGCCGCAGGTTTTACAGCTTCATCTGCTCTGCACGCAGTGACAACAGTCACCAGCTCACCCAGCGGCAGCCGCTACCCCCAGCGTGTCCTGATCGGGAGCAGCAGTGAATGAAGGAACAAACTCGGAAAGCCGGGAGGGACGGGAGGTTGCTTTCCATGGGAAATCAGCATGCTACGGTGCTGTTATCCCCTTCGGGGAAGGGAAGAAGCAAAAAAAATCCTAGGCACCCACTGACAAGCATGGAGAAAAATTAAGTGGTGTTTCTGAAGAGGTGCCTCAATGCGGAGCAATGAAACCTGTTTCTTTTCAGACTCTCTGCACCCTCCCTTGGATATTCCCGACAGTACTCGCAGCAGAGCACGACCCCATCACCCCAAACTCTTCTTGCACTATCTTACACTTCAAGGGAGGGGAGGGACCCAGACAGGATCAGACCATGGGCTGCGACTTGCCCAAATAAACATCAGGCTATTTTTCCATCTCATAAGGGATGATACATTTGAATTAATGCTTGTAAAACGCGTCCACAACTTGGGACGGAAAACCCTGCGGAAGAGCAGAGAACAATCGCTCTTCCAAATCATCTGGCTAAAGCACAACTGTGGTACCCATGCCAGCTACAGCAGGGAAGGCGCCAACTCTTCAGCAAACTGCTGCGTTACAGAGCTGATAGCAGCATTAAGCAAAAAGGATTGATAGAGGAAAAGTTACTGATGGCAAAAAACATGGATGGATTAAAAATTAAAAAAAAAAAAAGATTTAGAAATGTGAAAGTAACACTCAGAAACACTGATGGACTCTAAGAAGAGTCCACTGAACTCCAGCAAACTCTATCCATCAGAGCTCTTCTGATTAACCTCCTTTGCTGCATGAACCACAGCCTCCAATCCGCTTTTGGGATCCCACCTATCTGCTTAACGTGCCTCACTCCTGCGACCTCCCACACAGACCTGTCAGGGCCTCTCAGGTCTGAGCAGCACCTCTGTCGCTCCTCGGCAGGCTGACTCGTGAACACAGCTCAGCAATGGAAAGCTGTTGGTAAAAGAGGGACCTCAAGGGCCAGCCTGCCTGTGCCCTGTTTCGGCTTTGCAGATTTATGCTACCAACATCTCCCTGTTGACCACCCCAATGGTCTACAGAAGGCTGTTACCTCCACAGCACAAAAGGGCAGAAGCTGCCCCAGCTCCCAGGCTGCAGTACGTGCTGGCAGAGCTCCTTCTTCCTCATCCTGAGAAATGCACCGAAACCCTTTCCGTTTGCGAGCTAAACTCCCCCAAACTACGACACACAAACCCCAAACCCAATCCCCTGGTGGCTCCCTGGAGATGAGACACAACCAGGCAATGTGTCAAGATCTGGGGAGTTTGTTCAAATAATAGATTTTTTTTCTTCTATTTTCAACTGTCAAAATATGTTTTCTGAAACAGTTTGGTGCTGAAAAAGAAATATCTGATTCCTGTATTATTCAGTCTGGACACCACTCCGCCAATGATTATCTGTCAGAGGTTTAATTGTGTTTGGAAGCTTGCCAGCAATAATGCACAAGAAGTGTAGGAAAA
The DNA here is from genome assembly GCF_000699105.1 of Pygoscelis adeliae. Classification (NCBI taxonomy): domain Eukaryota; kingdom Metazoa; phylum Chordata; class Aves; order Sphenisciformes; family Spheniscidae; genus Pygoscelis; species Pygoscelis adeliae. The sequence goes on along the minus strand of NW_008824986.1, from coordinate 483,798 downwards.
ACAGGTAAACAGGCACTCATCCAGAGAGGCAGCTCTTCCTGGCGTTCCCCACCTCCTCTCCAAATTAGCAACTGCTTCCTTTTCTTGGCTTTTAAAGGACCACTGGCCGGGCATCCAACACCTTCCATTACTGCACAGGTGTTACAGGATTAAGACATCGTGCAGAGTCGCAAGGCAAGGGTGGGAAGCGAGGGCTAGGAAGGGCAGAGAGGGAAGGTAGTCGTCATCTGGGCTGTCACCACGAGCATGCTGCCTGCGCCAAGGCCTCCAAGGATCAGCCACAAAGCTTGGCAGGCATATGCGGATCATTTGTTTTGTTCTGCAAGTGTGCAGCTGGCTCTGGAGTGTCTCTCCATCACCAATATAGCATTGAGTCCTTCCACCCAGATAACACGAAGAACAGCCCTTCCCCTCTCGTTTTCTTCCAACCTCGGGCAGGTTTTAAAAGGTGGCAGCAGAGGCCCTTTCACCTCATTTACCTTAGGAAGAATAAAGTATGCAGGCTTCCGGAAGGAGAAAATCTGGCCATAGAAGTCCCAGCGGCCTATCTTTTGGGAGTGCAGCTGATCTATATCATAAGCAAAGCACTAATTCCTTTATCGTTTGCTTTCAGCTTGCTATTACTCGAGTCATTTATATCCGCAAGCTTTGCCATGAACCACCAAGACCTGAAACTACAAACAAGCGAGCATCTTGGGTTAGCACAAGCCCAACACGGGATGCAAGTCAGGGGTATCTCCTCATGACACAGGAAAAGCCCTTCCGATTAAATCATCGGTGCCGTCCCTCGGAAAGCAATAACAATATAACCATCTCTATCTGGAAAAGTACCACCAATATAAGAGCAAGAAGCACGTATGGAGTTTGGGGAGAAAGATCCCAGGTGTACACGATGGGAGGATTCTTTTTTATATTTTTATTTTACTGAGCCAAAGTAAATGCCACATAAATGCCAAGAAGCTATTGGTATGTTCACAAATGCCACCTCATGGATGTTTTGCATATATTTCACTCAGTAATCATAAAGCAACAGTCTGAAGAACCAAAAGAGGTCATCGGCTCCACCGTCCTCTCCTTCCCCTAGGCAGGAACAGCTAGCTCATTGCTGGCAGATCCTGGATTAACATCTCTGTTCCCTCCAAAGAACCGAGACCCTCACTTCTCCTGCTCCTCTAGGGCAGTGCTTCATTATCCTTCCTATTACAAAGGTCTTCCTAACACCTACTTTGAACCTCTTGCTGCAATTTAAGCCCATTATTTCTCACCCTACCATCAGAGCACGGAGGACAGAGTATCCACTACTGACAAAAGCTTTCACATGCTTAAAGAGTTTTTCCTACGTGTTGTCCTCCTCCTTACCTTTATTAGCCTCAAACCAACTCTAAGTCTTTCAGTCTCAGCTCGCAGACATTTTCTAGCCCTCCCGATTATCTTATTGTTGCCTTCTGGGCTCTTTGCACCCATCCATGGTGCCCAAAACTGGACAAGTACTTCAGCTGGGGGCTGAGTGCTAAGCGTAGTCAGAGGTTTACTTTACAGACATTTGCCTCTTTCTTTTATTTCCACAGACCCACTCAGCTGGCTTGTGCTCTGGAGCAGTCCCCCATAACCCAAACCCCGGCCCGTGGGGCTGGTATCGAGGCAGTTCTCCATCCTGCACTGATGCCACCGCTCCCTCCTGGACCTGCCCTTGTTCGCAGCAGCCCATTTGTTTCTGCCCGATTTCTCAAGATCATTTGGAGCTCTGTTCCCTCCTACTAACACGTGCAATTTTCCTGCCTCTCCCCAGCTGGGTTTCATCTGTAGACCTAAGAGGAGCATGCTTCATACCGTCCATAACACCCTCCTGACCTCCACGGGTGGGAAGGGTATGAGGTTTCCAGATGAGCTCTGCGAACATGGAAGCAGCCGATCCTTCTCCTCTGACTGCTGCCATGCGAAACCTCAGCTCTTCATAAAACTGGAGCAAAGCCACCTCAGCTGCCAGAGGGTGATGCAGCAGTGGGGAGGGTGACATTCAGCAACAGTCTAAATTAATCTGTCAGGACTGATTTCTTGCAAATAAAACTATTTGGGGCCAGATGCAGGCCTTTGTTCAGCTGAGATCCTCTCCCGCCAGGGCCCCCCCTCCTTCACAAGCCAAATCGAGAGATACTCCTGCCACTGCCATACTGCAAAACCTTTGCTTTAGCTCAGGGTTTTTGGTCCATTCTCCCCCTCGCCACAAATCCATGAAAATTCATGCGCTGGAGGAAATCAGACCCTAGTTGCTATGGTGAAAGGCATTCTGCAAACTAAGAAACAAATACAAGTGGGACATTTGGAGGTTACCAGATTTTTGCACATCTTTCAGACAAGAATAAAAAAAACCTCCAGCACATTAAAGGCTCTGCTAACTTCCCAGACCCTGCTATGTCTCAAACGTGAGGGATTTACAGTACAACTTATTTAAGGAAATTAATAATCAAGCACTGCATTTCTCCAAAGAAGCCTCATCCCCATGGTTCCTAGCACTGCCTATTATAGCAAAGGCAGCAACAGTTTTTAAGAGCTGGGCTTTGGCTTTGCTGCAGAAATGCCAGGAGGCTTGAGACGCATTCGGGAATACTAGGACGAGGAGCGAGTAACCTACTCATTACACTCACCAAACCACTAAGAGGAGGAGCCCAGCTATAGAGCCAGTAAATTAATTCAGACAGACCCGGGAAATTATCCGGCAGAAGGGTCACAGCACCTTTGGGATGATCTGCCTACTTTTGCTAATCAATGTGTTCTTCCTTTTTTTTTTGCACTTCATGTGCTGGGTCCCTGTCTTCTATTAAGGTGCTGCTGTAATTCAACCCCTGCCAGCTCCACCAGGAAAAATTGTCCTCTTAAGATCAAAGAGGTGATGCTGTCTCGGCTGGCTGGTGGCAGAACAGCAGTCTCGGGGAAATGAGTAGGCAGGATGCCCACTGGGTGGGAGGCAGAGGCACCCACAGCACGACCTCCAAAGGCAGAGGCATGCACAGCACCTCCAAAACGGCTGAGCTGCTGGGCTGGAGGGGACTGCGGCGGTGCTGGGGGGCACGGAGCAGCACACTGCTTTGATCTGCTATGGCACACCGCAGGCAGCCCTGCCCGGAAGGGGCAAGGGGATTCAGAAACTTTATAACCCTCTCAGCAAATCCTCCCTCTTGCAGCACTCGTGGTTCCTGCTAAAATTAAGTCAGAGAGGTGCTGAGCACCTCTGAAAAAAAAAAGAGGCTTCTCCCCTTTACGGTAAGGTCACCAAATGGATCTCTGTCACACGCGGGCAAGTCAGCACAAACCTTCTGCACTTCCTGCACTGCATTCTCCTCAGTGCAGTGTCTCAGCCTTCTCTCAACGCCTCCAACGCCGCCCTGTCGCTCTGCTCCAAGGCCCAAACACTCCAACAAAGATATTTTCCCTATATTGTCTAGTCTGGTTTTTCAAATGCTACTTCAGATTCCCATTTCACAGAATGCAAATAATGTGAATAAGCCTGTTTTTTCCTGAAGAATATAATTCATAGGAAAGCATTTTCATGGCAACCCCAATTTAATCTCCTTTTTTCCCCAGATCATACAAATGTTGATCTCCAGTCTTGTCTGCTCAACTGTCACATCCCCCCATCCCACTGTTGCTCTAATTGCGCACTGCTGAGCCCCCTCAATCATTTCAGTATCCCTCGATAATGACAGGATCAGAACTGAAAGCAAAAATCCTCTCCTCTGCAAAGTGGCATTACAGCCTTTCATTTCTGCTTTTGATTCTTCTGTAAAACCGAGGCGAGGAAAGCACTGGCTTATTTCTGATACAGTGATGTTGCACCACAATCTCTTATTCAGTCTGTTCTCACCCCAGTGGATTTTTGTTTGGTATTTTTAACTCTAAACTTTCCAAGCAGCCACCTCCTGTTAGGTACTTGTTCCAGCTGCCAGTCCTACTTCGGATATATAACTGTATCACCTCACTGAGTGTAACAAGATGTTCTTACCCTTTTCGAACACTGGGCAGTCTTGATCTCACCTAACGCAGGTTCTTTGTCCCTTTGATTTCACCTCAGCTTAAAAATACACCAAGAAAAGACTCTGTCTCCTTAAATTCACTAACAAGAGTTACACAGAAAAGGCCTGGGTACCGATGGCTGCAGAACATGAGAAGCACTCCTCATCTGCAAGCGGAATTGATAACGGTAGCGCTACACAAGGGTAGATATTAATTTGTTTAGCGCTTGGTGGGTTTGGGGTATTTTGAGGGGTTAGGGCGTTTATCCAGGACAAGATTTTTCTTTTTCATTGTATCCCTCTATACAGCACTGCATCAAATGTCTTAAACTGAACTACCGCACACCACAGCCACTGCACTATTCTCACCCAGCGAGATAAAAATGATAAGAGAGAACACTACCAGATTTGTTTGCTATGATTGGTTCTCCACTAGCCCCGGTACATCAGTCAGTAAATGCACTTTCCCCCTGCTCCAACTGAAAGCAGATACATACCCATAATTTAATACCCTGTATGCACACCCCAAAAGAGAACAAGCCTCATCGAATTACGCCTTGTCCGACCTAGAAGCCCTCCCAGAGCAGCCCTGCAGCCCGGCTGCTCTGCTCCCACTGCTGGACCAGGGCACGGCAGTATGTGTCACTGCCTCAACTGATCCCCATTCCCAGTCTTGCATCCCAGCTTAAAGTCTGCCCCTAATGCCCTAAGACATAAGATGTGCAGCTTTCTGCTGTTGTACCTCAGTAGCTGCTCCCTCAATATTTAATCTTGTAAGCTGTTAATGCACAGATTTGTGCTAAGCGGCGGGGTTCATCTTTTTCTGTACTCAAAATTTGCTTTCCTCTTGCTTGAATGTGGCAAAGGCCACTCTTTTACTCCTCAGACCTCAAGTCAAAAATCATTCAATTTTAACCGAGCGAGAGTCCAGGTGGGTTTCTTCCTACTGGAAGCCCTCCTTTCCTTTAAAAATTATTTTAGAAAATTTTGGCCAGGCGGTACCTTCGCATTTCTTTGCATTTTTATTTAGCCTTAGTTTTTTCACTAAGCAAAATAAATAAAAGCCTGGAGGCAGCCAAGCCTCATCTCCGGAGATGCAGGCAGCTGCCCCAGCCACCTCTGTGCCAGGGCTGTGCCGCTTGGCCAGCTGCGACGCAGGGCACACAGCCACCGCCTGGGAGGACACAGGGGGAGGCAAGGCAGAGGGGCTGCCAAATCAGCATCTCCCAGAGGCCCGGCTGCCCGCCCAGCCTGCCCCATCTCTCACGGGGAAGGAGCTGCCGCTGTCTTTCAGCTGAGAATTGCTGCCCCCTCCCTCCACTCTCCAAGAGACGATCCACTTTGTTCCCAACCGGAGCAAGAGTTCAGTACGTGACTCGGATGTTCAAAGGACTCAGTCAGCTAGCCACTAGCCACCCTAGAATAAATACATATTGCTCCATATGAAGCAGTTCATAAAGCATCCCCAGCTTCTTGGGACTAGACTAGACAAGCACAAAGCTAAAGCATCTAGCACTTTTGTGGGAGACGCAAATCACTCAGCTGTTGGGGCGTACACTCCCTTGGGCTTTCAGCACCAGCTAGGCCAGGGAGCCTATTTTCATGGAGATTCTTCAAGACAGAAGTAATTTAAACTCCCAAACGCAACTCATCCTACAGGATCTATTTTCTGAGCAGTGTGGGAAGGTACCGGCCTGCACAACCATTTATTAGCACAAATAGGAGTGTATGTTTAACTCTGCGGAACGGGTAGAACAAAGGATTATTAAATAAAATTCTGATTAGTTCTGCTGAAAGCAAAATACCAGCTGGAGCCTGGGGTAACGCAGGCACGCTATCAGCAAACATGTGCTGCCAGCGCATCTGCACACACACACACCAGCTCTGACCACGGGGGAGCCTCAGACTGGAACAGCAGAACCAAGGTATCCCCATCGTGCTCTGTGCTCTGACAGCTCAGGTCCTGCCCTCCGCTAGGCAAAGCCTTTGGCCTGACAGCGCCAGTTGTAGCTGCACAACGGGAATGAGAGCAATGAAACCCAAGTTTTCCGACTTGATGCCCTCCTACCAGTAGCCGTGCTTTGTCAGCTTTCCAAGTGGGAACACTGCCACCCAACACCGCTATCGCAGAGTCCCACCACCTGGAAACATGCACGGCACATCGGCACAAGGGGATCGCACCTGCAAGCCAGCCTACCTAACTGCAGCCATATTCATTAACAGCCCATCGTTTAGATCCTAGTGCAAAAGTTAATGAAGCCACTTTGCAAGAGGGCAGCCTCCCTGAACAGAAGATAAATAATGTATGTAAAAGGGGGCTGGGAGCGAACCGGTGCATCCTTGCAAGGTCATGCTAGAATGCATCAGTGGCTGGCTGAGGCTGGGCTCCTCTGGTAAGAAGCCTGGAGCTATTTATGACTCATGTAATTAATTAATGCCAATGGGCGTTCTGCTGCAGGCACGTGGGAGACCAAAGGGAAATACGAAGAGAGCAGGTTAGGAAATGTAGTGGAGGTGGGGGAGAAGGATGACGTTTCTTGCGGCAAGACATGCTTTGAAGTAATTATCAACAGTCCAAACAGCCAGCGGCTCTTTTGGCTACATCAGTACAAAATCAATTAGGAGCTTTAAAAATGCATCGGCTCATATTTCAGAGAGCAGTAAGAATAAGAAGTAGCCATCTGAGGCAGGGCAGTTGCATTTCTTAGCGCCGCACATCACCAGACCCACAGATCCTCAGACCCCGCAGTGCGGTCCACAAATGATGTGACCAGTAGAGGGAGCATCATTAATGCCTTCCAAATCGTAAACGTTTTTGGATGAGGAGCATTAAGGAAGACTGATGGTTTGATTTTACGTCTCTCTAAAGTCTGAGGACAAGTTTAACAGATGCAAGAGAAAGAAGCCAAGGGGAAAGTGACACATGGGCATACGCCTTGAAAGCTGAGTCCCTGCAGGCACTCAGGGCTCCTGACATACACCACCTTCCCTTTCTGGAGCCTAGCTCTGACACCCGGAGCTAACCAAAACTCACAGATCACATTAAGAAAGGGACTGCGTCCCTTTCCTGCTTCAGTTTGCAATACTGCAGTCTCACACCAAACACTCAACATGTGGCGATGCTGAGTCATGACACCGCGCTTGCACAGACCATTTGAGGACAATGAGAGCTTAACCTAATTTTGTCCCTTTGTTTGTCCTCTGTGCAGAGGAGATCAACCAGTTCCACTCCCTGCCTTCAGATCCCCATGCATCCAGTGCCTAATACATTATATGGCAAAACTGTAAACACAAATAAAACGCACCCTTTCCCTCCTCTGGTGCCCTAAAGTCCTTCTGGGCTGTCCAGCTCCCATCCAGCCTGCATCCTCTCTCATGCCTGTTGCCAGAATATCTTCTATCAGTTCCCAAATGTATTCATGCATTGTCCCATCTCCCTCTTACCATAGCTGCCTGCAACAAATCCCCTTACACAATGAGCACTGCAAATTTGCTTACAACCCAGTTTTGTTTTCCATTTCTACTTCTCTGTGCTTGCCTTTTCTCTCTGGACACTTGCAGGGGCCAAGCACCACAGCATCAGTCTGGCACTGCCATCTGGATGAGCAGCAGAGGCTGCCTCTGCTGCCTGCAGTCTCAACCCTGGCAGGCAAAGCCTGGGAAGCTGCAGGATGCTCCCCTTCGAGCCTTACCCACCTCCGCGGTCTAGGGGATCTTGCTTCCTACCCTCTGATCACTGCCAAAGTCCTCAGATCCTGGCTGGTGGGACTCCCTTCCGCTATCTGCTATTTTTCTGGAGCAAAACCATGCAAATCAATAGCAGGGATTAAAAAAAAAGAAGAAAAGAATAAGTGAAATGGCAGTAGGTTTTAGTTTCATAAATATATATGAGTGAGCAGAACAAGAGCAACGAAGTACTCCTTTCTGGTGGGCTAAGAATCGACATGAGCCTGAGTCTCCAGGGTAAAACACAAGCAAAGTAAACAACAACACGAACACCCACTTAGCATTCGTGCTACATACTCCTGATCTGAGCCTCACCAGCTTTAAGAACGCTTCTGTTAAATACTGTAATGCTCCCAATTACGAGTGATCTGGATTGTTTATTTTCTAAACAGATCCCCCCCCCCCCCCCAGGAGATCCCATAAGCCTAAGACAAAAGCAGTCTTGAAAAGGTGTTTCAATCTTTTTTGGCTATGCAATATCCACAGCTGGCTCGATTTCCCTAACTGTTTCATACTGACCTTGAGGATATTTCGGCCATTGAACGACTCCCGTTCCTTGAAAGATGATTTACCAGTCATTGTATTGTTTCGCTCTTCAGCTGTAAAGAGAAAAGCCACCACCAGAATGAGCTTCAGATGGGAGAACTGTGTGTGCTGTACTTCACCCCCCACTCTCTCCCTCCCCAGTCAGCTGCCAGCTAATAAACCATCTTTGCCCAGTTCTTAGTGCAAAAACACTTCCACTTTGGTTTTAAAGAGAACAAGGCTGAATACACAGGAATTGGTGCCTTTATTGGGATCACCTACATTACCTGGAGGGAAGACCCTAAGTCATAGCTACTGCTAGGGCGATTCTGTGGGGCTGATGGTTCAGTGCAACACATCTGCTTCTCTCTGGCTGATTTTAATCCCACATCCTGCCAGGGTGAGAGTCAGCACTGCGAGTGCTTGCATCGCCTGGAACAGCACCAAGTACCAGACTGAGCATGTGAGCACAATGCCAGGCACGATCCGGACAGCACCTATACAAACCTCTGCTGCCTGCCCCGGGAAGCACATACGTGTGGTGTGTATGCTTCCGTGGGGTGGGCACGCAGCCATGCACACAGACATTAAGAATAGCAACCTAGGCCTATAGTAACTGCCAAATGCCTACGTCTTAGATCCATTTCCCCAGAGCACGTCTGGATTTTTATATAATCCCTAAGTACATGATCTGTTCTTTCCACAGGACCTCTGCCTCACTCAGTTAATATTTTCAATGTTTCTTTTTCATCTCCAGCATTAACTACGAAGTCCCACTCACACCTAGCACGCTATTCAAATCCTGTATTGAATATAAAGCGACTTCTATGGCTATCTGTGTAACGCTTTCACCATTGTGTCTGAACGCCTCACACGCCTCATGGGGCTGTTCAGAATATAGATTCATAATGCCAGACGCAGCTGCCCGTGTGCCTCCCCTAACAGAAAGCCACATCAGCACTTTGGGCTTACGTTTTCACCAATTCTCAGGGCTCAATTTGAGAGAGCTAAGCCCCATCTTTTCAGGGTTTCTACCACCTGAGTGTGCTTATCTGACCTTAGTAGCAGTTGTCCCCAAAGTCTGCCGCTGGGTGCACAGAAAACTGTAACACAAACCATCTGCTGTTATCGCTGTCCATACAGAGACTCACAGAGGCGGTAACTGGAGAATACTCGACATAACCTATCGGCATTGCACAGAGGCCACTATGCCAGAGAAAGCTACGAAAAGCTTCAGTGCAATGCTGTTAAGGCTTGCAAACTACACACCAATGCCAGAGCACATGCATGTTTGCACATGGAGAACAAAGCTGTAATATACTGCCCCTCCCTAAACGCAATGCATCTGAGGCTGCTTTATAAAGTAATGCGATAAGAACAATGCTACAGACTGCTAGAGCAGACAATCTTTTGGCAGAGACAGCAGACACTATACACTCAATAACAGCTCATATTCAGCTTCGTAGCCATCTGAATCTGATTTAACGAGAATGACACTGGAATCGCGTTCCTAAACCAACAGGCAATCTTTAACTTGACCAAAAAGGATCACGTTTTCATCTTGTTTAAAGGTCAGCACAGCACATCGAGTTGTTACTGAATTTCAATTTAATGTTGGGACACAGAGAGCCCAAGACCTCACATGGTACTTGAACGCATTCCTCTCTGGCCCAGATCTTATGAGTGCTACTGGGCAATAGTGTTTCTGAAGCTATGACGAAGAATTTAGAAAAGATCCAGAAAGTGCTCAAAGCATGCCTGCTTTCTCCAGCTCTGCTGATTGCTTTTTCATTTTCTTCTGGGATTTATTTAGTGACATCCCCCCACAACCTTGTAGGTATTTTTGAGATTAGGAAAAATCACAAAATTTTAAAAAAAGAAACATAAAAGCCAACAAAAGCATTTCCCATTCAGAGGTAATACTTTAAATGCATTTATCAGTAAGGATAAGGGATACGCACCACTTGGATCTTTCCTGAAGAGAGTGTTCATGACTGTAGCATGCAGTTTCACCCTATCCCATTCTTTAAGCATCAGGCCAGAGGCCACAAACCTTTCCACCAGTTGATCAGCGATCACCTGCAATCTGGGAAGGCAAAAACAGAAAGAACAGAGCAGTGTAAACCAAGGAGAAACCCCTGCGTCGTCAGCTTTTTGCCATTCAGCCAGGGAGGGCAGCATGTGTGAAATGAAGTCTCTGCACGCACATGGGGAAAGGGAGCTAGTCTCTCATGGAAAGCGAACAGAACCATCAGGATTCAGCTCTAACGCACAAAGTTCTGGCTCTTTTGCAAAGCCTCCTCGGTGATCACTTCTGCTGCAAATATTCCACGAAGAAGGGCAGATTTAGCATAGCAGAGAGCTTGTTCGCAGTGACAGATGTTATTAGGGCTTCAAGGATGCATCTTTCTACTGCCAGGAAACACAATAAGACTCTCCTTACAAATGCTAAAATCTGCAGACCCCCAGGGGGGCTTAGGCACCTTGACACCTGGAGGACCTGCTCTGCTCAGGGACTGCGACCTGTACAGTGCACTGGGCCGCATCTCGGACCCTCTCTGTCCCAAATAAGCAACCCAGTCACTGGGCTTAATTTCTGGGATAGTCCAGAACGTGGTGGCAGAGGGCACAAACCCAGACAGCACGTCCTGGTGAATGCTCCAGCTTTGGAGCTACTGAGCAAGCAGAATCAAAGGACTTATTGCCACCTTCTTGTCTGGCCTCGGTCGGGGATGAAAGCAGCCATGGCTGCTGGGATCTGTGGGCAGACCTGTCCTAGGATAGGCAGCAGGAGCAGGCAGGTGATCAGAGCAGTGCGCTCACGTATCCTATGTCTAAAGAGCTGAAGGAACTTCCAGGCTGCTGCTGACCCCCACAAAATTTCTGCAGTGCCTGAGCCTTCCCAAAAGCAGCAAGGATGTGCTAGAACAATAGATTCCCATCCCCGAAAACAAGGCAAGATGTTTTCTTGTTTCATACTCTCTGCAGAAGAATTTGGGCTTCTCTCACCACATCCAAGGAATTAGACAGCTCTCTGCTCCACCAGGTCCCACACCACTTTGGCATCTCAGCTGCAGGGGGAGAGGCAGCGTGTGGCCTCTCTGAGGCTGGTCCCCTGAGCCCAGAGCTGCCATGTTCTGGTTGCCACCTCCTACCCCACCGTCAGTTTCGTACTGCCCCTCACGGGCTGCCAGCCCCCATGTGATGATTTCAAGACTCTCAAACTACCAATTGTCATGGTTTTCTACCACTTTCTGGCTTTACATCAGTGATTTTTAAAATTAGCAATGACAAAGATTAAATGAATATCATTACAGACAATACTAAAACAAATTAACAGAGAATAGCTCAAGTGAAAATGGTGCTTTATTACGTTACAAAGTTAATCAAGAAAATAAAACAAATTAGAATGAATTATAATGGAAATTATTTGCCATGTGGGAGGCATCAGAGCATGATCCCTCTCTCAGTCTGAACCATTATATGTGCAGAAGGGTTTGCCAACCCCTAATTCTGTCTGCAGTTATGCAAGCTAAGTCAGGGTAAATCAAATCTCCTGCTTTATAGCTTAAGCTGATCAAGATCATCCAAAGATCAGGAAGGAACTCCACCCCTCAGCCATGCCAGGAACTACACAGCGCTAGCAAGACGTCTTGCGTGAGACAGGAAGGCACACACCTCTCTTAAACGTGGGCTGCAGCAGTCCGATCCAGCACAGTGAACCACACGGCTGCCGCTCTCCCCTAGTATTGGCCTTGTGGCTGAGAAACTCTGCTTTCTATCTGCTTTCCCCATTTCCCTGAGCAAAGCACAGCAGGTTTTAGCAGGCAAGAGGTGCAAGGAGCTGCTCAACAATGATCTGTCTAGCAGACCAGAAAAGGAAGCAGAGTCTTCTGGAGGAATCACCATTTGTTCCCTCTTTATAATCACCGTTTGTCCAACACTGCGTCTGCTGGAATCTCAAAGGAAGCAAAAGAAGCTTCCACTGCTCTCCATCAACACAAAAGTATCTTCTTTCCCCTCTGCAAAGCTAAATGTTTTCTGGATGCTTGCTAACAGTTAAGGAACTATATTAGGGGAGAAGTGCCAGATGAATTAATTTGCAGGTGAGGGCAGGACCGTTCTAGGTCAAGGATAAAAACTTAAAAATTGCGTGGCCCTCTCTGATCATGCTGCTATGCAAAAAGCAAAAAAGGTGTTGTGGAAGAGAAGTCTGGCAGCCTCCAGGTGCCATGCAAAAGCACAAGATCTGGGTTTGGTCAAAACCTCAGCTAATACATCTCTGTGCAGGACAGAAGAGACATCAGCCCTTTGTCGGGGGGGCAGGTGGGGGTTGTTTTCAGTTTCAAGGCAAGGTGGATTTGAAGACCTCATTTCTCTCCCCTTCCAAAATCAGCTCTGCCACCCCTAATGCACATCAGCATTTTCTGCTAGCATTATGGCTAAGTGGGTTCTCAGCAAAATGGATACAGCTGGCATCTGAAGCAGACCACAGTGCTAGTACCAACAATTCAAGCTGTCTCCAGATGCAGGCAGACATCACTGCCTCACTTTAGGCCCTACTTACGCTCTTCAGCATTTCTCTACCAGCTCCTCAGGTCACAGACTTATTTTCATATGCAAGGAGCTGCGCAAGCACTGCACCTCAGAGGTGATCCAGAGCTCGGTGACTCAGGAGAAAAGAGGCCCATACCTCAGCTCTCAGAGCTGACACCGGATGCTTTCTACAACAAACCCACCGAAGGGCATTTGGGTCATCCAGTGTCTGCCTCTGGCTTGTTTTTCTGAGTGCTTCTGCCTTGTTTCTCCCTGTGCTTCTCTTCTGTCTCCTGGCTGACCTCTAGCTTGTCGTGGTTCTCCACTCGCCCCATTTGTTTTATCTCACCTCTTTCAGGGTAGGACAGACTTCAAAGTGGAAGAGCCGAGAAGAGGAAAAGATTTCAATTCCTATTGCCTCCCAGCAATTCTTACATTTTCATTTTCCCACCCATTTCCTTATCCCACTTCCGATCTTTTTCTTCAACACAGCCTCCGAAGTGCGGTTTTAAGCAGGGGGCCCCCCTTGTCTCCTCAGCCCTTGGGGACAGGAGATGCCAGAACATGTCCTTTCTTCCCTGAGCCAGTTCCTGCTCACAGCCTCCCTCCTCCAGCTGCACTGCTCCACGCTCCCCTGCTAGCTCCTGCTGTCCTCTAGCAACAGGAACAGACACCAAAGGGCAGCACTGCCAGAAAAAGAGAAGGCTAAGGCTCAGGGAGATAAGGCTAAAGCTCTTTTGGCTACCTCCCTACCTCCTTTGGCACCCATCTCACAACTGGCAGCACAGAGTACAACAGCTCTTACGTTTCCCCAGTCTTCCAGAAAGCACTAAAAGAAAAGACGGTGCTGCCACTGGTGACATATTTGTCAAAAACGAGATGGAGGAAGGTTGTCCAGACACCGCCACATCCTGGGCAGCGCTGTTTGTAGAGCTAAAACCATCAGCCACAGTGGCAAAGAGCACAAACACACACACTGACACCAACCAGGCTTCGAGATTTCACACCAGCAGCTCAGAAGACAGACATTTCACACCCAGCGCCTGTTCCAGGCTGCATACAGACACAAAAAACAACTCTGTAACCAAGCCTTTTCTGAGGACCTTCTGGTGTAACTGGGTTTTAAGAATAATTAAGTGCTGCAGAATATGCCAGGCTGTCCAGATTAATCTGGATTGCAGGTTGGGAACTAGACAGCAGAGGCCAAGTTGTCCTGCCTTCTAAGTCATTTCAGGAGTATCTCCTTGGCCATCTTATCACTGCGTGCGCCACAACACCATTATTCAATCTGACAGACTGCTACAGAAACAAATGACATCTTTCAGCCGTGCCACCAGTGACTGATTTAAAGAGCAAACACATCACTGCCTTAACCGGTTTAGGAAGCAAGAATGACTTCATCTTCCTGACTGCTGGCCCAAGGACTGCTAGCAGTACCCACCAGCTTCAGACAGCAGAGGGTTTCTCTGGCACACCGCTACTGCTGCCACGGCACATTGAGGAGGAATGAAAAAAAGGGAGCATGGGGAACTCACCTATCCGAGCCATCCTTCATGTGGACTTTGGCATAAAGGACGTCCGTCATGGCAGGGTCATCGTTCATGTACTCCACTCCTGCTACCTCCACGGTCAGGGGCTTGCCTCCAGCAATTTGGCTAAAATGCAAGAAATCCCTTATGTTAAAAAGCAAAACATCACACCTGCTTTTGAAATACAACACATAGAACTCCTCATGCACACACTGAATATTTCGTTTTACTAAGGGAATAACATAAAATACATTCTTTGCTATAGTTAAACATAACTTTGAGGTTAAGTGGGACTTAAATGCTATACAGACCATATGGGGCAGTGAACTCCACTGAGGAATTCTTTTTTTTCCCCTATATCTTTCAGGTTGTTTGCACTGAAAAAACCCAAACACAGAAAAGGCTCCCTAATTTCTAAAACTCAAAAGGCTACAGCTGCTATTGTCTCATCATCTCAAGAAACACTGTAAAAACATTTAAACTTATATGTTCAGTGTTTTAGACACACATTAAGTCAACTTGTCAGTTTTCACAGGCCATCTCAACGCAGAGATCTCCATTTACATTTCAGAAAACCCATCAGCAATAAAATGGTACAAGTTCTCATTCCAGAGAAGCTCCTGCCTTCCCCGTGAAGAGAGCGATCATGACACAAAGTCCCTAGCTCGTTGATTTTCGCTGGGAAAAGTACTCGACACAGAATGCAGTTTTAAGTACATTTCAACATCCACTTACAAATGCTGGAAGTAAATAGAGCTGTTTTAAAATCAGCTCCAGCTACTTTTGCAGGAAGGCAAAACTGAAAACGTGTGCAGGATATAATATGCTCTCCACCTGCAAACACACTGTGAAGTGTATCTGCTTCCAAACACGCCGCCTCCTTGCCTTTACCATCAGAACATCACAGTGAGGCAGGGCACCGCAGCAAAAGCTCCCTGTGAGTAGGTGCCGTTGTCTCATTTAACACCGAGGTCTCGTGGAAAGTACAGGGAGTGTCTGGGCAGGCAGAAGTAACGAACACCAGTTAACAATGTGAGCCTGACTTTGCTCTAACCTTGCTCACTTCTGTTCAGCCTGCCCCTTAGAGACTGCTTTTGAGATTCTCAGCAAAGCTTCCCAGGTGGAATAAGGAGAGCATGATTTTCCCTTCCAGTACGTTTACAGGGAGGAAAACAGCACAAGTACAGTCATGCACATGAGACCGAGAGCATTTGAGGCCATGTATTCTAAAAAGGGTCAAAAAGGGCACATCTACCTTCACACGGCACTGCCTGCGTTTAGAAAAGTAAGTGATCGCTAATGAAGGCTTATGTGGGTGGAAGGGAGCCTAAATTAATTTTCGAAGTGTATTTATTTGGGTATGGCAGGGGAAATAACTAAAGGTTACATTCAAGTGTTGATTCCCCCTCCACTAAAGGAAATGGAGGGTAGAAATTTTGTCTGCTTCAGTTCAATCCACCTATGAGGAAGCTGGCACTTTCCAAATACTGCAGGCAGAGCCTTCCCCTGGAAATGCACTTGCATTTCAGTTCAACAGCTGCACAACTGGAGCCGTCATTCTAAAGACAGAGGTATGAATTTTGGCGACGCATTAATTCCCACAGATATTAGCTGGCACAGCGTGGCTAATTCTTCATGCACTGAGGCAATAAATAAATAAATAAATAAATAGAAATCAAAGATCCATGTTCTATGTGCAAAGGCTTTGCAGAAATAAATAAATAAACCAATCCCTCAGGCCATCTCCAATTTCTAAGCTGAACAGAGATAAGCCAATTACAGTGTCATTCAACCACATTTACAGTTAAAGCCCTAACATCTGCAGCTCAGTGTTAACAGGCAGCAAGAAAGCCCTGGTCCTGGAGCAGCACTGAATGTTTCAGACTGACTACTCACACGGCTCATGCTGGCTTCCCTGCACACAGCTCCCCGCATCAAGAAATGCATGTCAAGGACACCTCAGCATCTGCTCTGAGGCAGGAGGGAAGCAGCGTGCCAGAGCCCACTGCAGGCAATGCGCGAAGGTAATGGAGCTCGTCCCTCCCTCTGCAGCAGGCAGAGCAAAAATTGCTCACACAAAAATAACGGGGATGCGTGTGAGAAAAAGAAATTATTACAGCAGGTTTTCAGGGAATGCTGAGGGTTTGAGCTGAGCTGTGAGATGCTGTTAGACTCTTTGTGACTGCTTGGTGATTTCTACTGCTCCCATTTGAAACATTTCAGCCTTTTTCTAAATTTCTGAGTTGAGATAGACTATTGAGCTGCTTTTCTCTTCGTTGTCCCTTGTCAAAGACAGCTTGCTGCTTTTCCCCCACTCATGCCCTTGGTGATGACATCCCTTTTTTATCACTTACTCCACAAAGTCCTCTTTGCATCGCTGTAGGAGGTCACACGCTTTCTGGGTCTCTTGCTCATTCAGAAGTACCAGCGTCCCAAGAGTCAGGTGAAGCTTTGCAGGGTTCTGGAACAGGCTGCTGCTGACCCCGTGATCCTACAAATCCATCAATCAATCATATATAGTTGTCTTATCTCATACACACACACACACCCCTCCATCAGAGGGATAAATACTACAGAGAACAGGTACCAAGCCACTGGCATCAAACCTTCTATCCCTGCATCACTAGTTGGGTTGGTAGTGACTCGAAGTTGAAATGAGTAACAACATTTCACAGGCTTTGCGAGAAAGCGAGTTCAGCCTGGCAGGCGAGGCACAGCCCCCCCACTGCACGCACGCTCCCTGCAGGCCTTTTCATCGGAGCTGCTGAACGGCAGCCTGGAAGCTCATTAGGACAGGCTCTAACTCTGGACCCAGGAGCAGCAGCACTCACTCGTACGGGGTTTCAAGAGACTTCCATAGCTGTCAAAGCAGCAGCTGCCATCAGCAACACAAGTCAGCACAGATTTAAAACTTGAGTTAAGTCCAGTGCAATAAAGCTGGAACCAGCTGTAGTGACGAGCTCTAAATGGTCTCTAAATCCTGTCTAAACACAGGTTGCACCTCACAACACAAGCACAGCTAATACCAGCTCTGATAATTACATTTTTCTTGTTCCCATGTGCCCTATAGTTTGCCAAGATGAATTAAGTTTAAATTCCCTTTATAAGAAGAGTTACATGTTGTTGCTGGGGAAGAACTGTTCCCAGGTGGAGCAGTGGTTACGTTCAGTTTTAAAAAACATGCTCTTTTGTTCTAGGATATTTATAAAAATACCTCGAGGATGCTTAACACACCCATATTAAAACAATTATTTCCACTTAGTGGCCATTTCCCATCAGTGCACTAAATAACCTCCACTTTTAACTCCAGAAGAAGCCAACACCACTTGCCGGGCCACTGAAGCCTTTCTCTGTCTGAAAAAAAGTCCACCGACTGAGAATGACAGCTTTGAAGTTTCTAGCTGTGCTTCAGAGTTTGAAATAAAACCCTTCAGATGTTTAAACACTGCAGTATCTCAGCCCGTCACAGTTTAATGCCCCACACCTCACTCAGCATTTTTCATGTCTAATGACAACATCCATACTCTTCTTTACAGCAGTGCTTATGGGCTGGACTAGAGACAAGCCAGCCTGCAACACAGAGGCCGGTGGCTTGCTCCAGCAGCCGCAGGCTGGCAAAGCGTGGTGGTCCCCAGAAGAGAGAGAGAGCATGTACATACCTTCCACTGCTGGTAATTACTTTATTGCTGACTGAAACCCCAAATTGTACCACACTAGTACTGGCAAAGCAGGCTGCAAACCTCAGCACCGTGCAGCAGCCTGAAACAAACACAGACTAACTATGTCAGGCATGTCAGGAGCAGAGGAAAGAGGGACGGCTCCATCTCATTCCTCCCCACCTTCCTCTCTCTGCAGTAAAAGCCTTTCGGCTTCCTTTAATTCATACTGCTGTTAACGTGCATGACAGGACATGATTTCTCTCCATCAGCCTTTTTTCTCCAGTGGTATCCGTAGCAAGAGGATATTTGGCCCATCACAAAACAATAGCTCAGGTAACAGAAACTGGGAGAAAGTTTGATGTGTCCTTGCCATGGACAACCAGCCGATGTCACTCCCACAGTGCGCACAGATGATGTACAGTAATGAGAAAGTAGTTCACGGGTCAGAAAGCAAAAGTCCTACCCTCATTTTCTGCCCCAGCACGATTTGTACTGTAAACATCAACCTGCCTCAAAAGCAGCATTTTCCCCTGAGCTTTCCAACACCTGAGTGTGGGCTGATAGCTGACAAAGTGATGGCATGTCACCTCCACAAGCCACGCTACCGCTGCTGGGGAGATTAGCAGGGAAGAGCAGTGCATGGTGAGCAGGCCAAGACCTAGATAATCTTCCTGATTTACTCCCTAGTATTTCAGACAGCTCCTAAAACCCCTGCTTACACCCCTACTCTTTCACAGGCCAGCAGATCCCACTTCTCCCACGCATAAAATAGATGCTACATCAGAGGTAGCTCTCCCTGGAACACGCAATGTTTCTGCGGGCGTCTTACCAGCCCTTCATGGCTGGATGCGGCTCACCAAGATGCAAAAAAGCTTGAACCCACTTATTCTAATCCCAGATTATGATGTGCTACCCGCAAGCTGCCCTGTCCAGTGGTATGAGCCCTCTGCAACCCGACCAGCAGGGCCACACAACAGCAATGCAGAGCCTAGAAATATGTGTTCATAACGACTGCTAAGGAAAAATCACATTCGCATCCAGGGAGAATAAGCCCAAGAGATGTGATCCTATCAATGATTCTGGGGCTTTATGGACATCTTCCAAATACCTAAGGAACCCTCCCAAGGTAAGCTGCAACCGTAAGAGCAGGTTTGAGATTCAGCATCGGAGATGGGCACAGGGATCCACCGGGATCTAAGCCATGCTCTCCGAGTGCCTCTCGGCAACAAGCTCCTCTTTTCACCAGTTTCCTCCCCGTGCAGTGGGAGGTGGGCACTCCTCATAGAACAAGTCACAGTGGCTTGTGGCAAGCAGTGGCTTCCAGCCCTAATGAAAGCAGAGCACCAGATTAGGAGAGGTGAGGTGTTGCAGCAGGGAATCCCCATATTCTACAGGGGAATCTGAAAGCTGCGTGTTTGCAGGAACATGCTGGCAGATACAAACACATAAAACAGACTCTATAGTCTCTCTAAAAATTTACTGTTCAAACTTCAGTTCTCTAAGGATGTACTGAGAGGCAGGAAGAATATCCTCTTTATGCACCATCCATATGTGATGACTGTCCATTTTAGCTTATGCCTCTCCCCGACACTGCCCTGTCATGGTCAAAAAACCAACAACTCATTTCCACTCAATCTTAAAAATTCATTTTTTTCCTCCCTCCTGCTACTTAGATTTCTACCTTTGCTCTCCTCCTTTAGAAGGAACACAGAAAGGGTTTTATCTGGAGTCTTCACCTCTCTTTGCAAAGCCCAAGCACATTGTTCCTCCAAATCTAAGGCCGTGTAGTAGGGAAACCATAGGCCACAACACACTTCAGGCCTTCTACGTGACAAGGCAAAGGATGAAACTCCTTAGCTCTTCCTCCCTGGCTGCGTCCTCTCTACTGTCTTAACAGCTTACAATATTTGCAGACAGCTTCATGGTTTTGTTTTTTTTCTTAATAGCAGGATACTGTGTGCCAGCTCTATGCCCTCTCCCACCCTGATCCACAAACAAAGGAGCGAGCCAGAAAAACAGCATTTCCTCAGAACTGACTGAAGAGCTGCAGGCTGAAAAACCCCGCCCATTTTCTGTCCCTTCCACTCCGAGATATAATATCTCATTAGCAATGTTTGATATTTACAGGTTGCCATATATTATAGCAATCATATTTCTTTTCTGTACTACATCTGCAGCCTGTTAAGACTGCAAATGCTGCGTTTGCACAGCTCTGAAAGACCCGACTGTGATTTTTCACAGCAATATTACTGCAAAGTCTCTTCCCTTTTCCACCTGCATCCTCAGACAGACGTTTCAGTCCTCCCCACTCTGACACCTAC
>NW_008824986.1:462245-463423 GCF_000699105.1 Pygoscelis adeliae | reverse complement strand
AGGAGACTTCCAAGGTCATCCAGTCATCCAGACCTCCCACTGCACCACATTAGTAATGAGCCTGTCCAGGTGAGCCACCTCCCCACATTTATATTAAATTAGCCCCAAAAGAGTCTCCTCTCGGCCCTGCTTCACTGTCTGGCTGCCTTGATGATACAATAGTGTGAATGACACCTGAAGCAGTCCATATCTCAACACAAGGTTCATCTTAAAAAAGGTCTTAAAGATTAAAAAAAGAAGTTAGAAAGCATATACCCACCAACATAACCCTATGCTATAAAATATAAATGAATGGTTGTCATGGTAACTGCTTCAGAGAGAAATAGAGTCACTCACAAATGCTCAATGGCCAGAAGAAATCCTCACACACGCGCACCTGGTCCTTTCCCTTCCTTACTGTGATGACTGAGCTTCATTCAAAGACTGGAGTTTACCCAATTCTGCAATGTTTCGCACCAGCAAATTGCAACAGGAAGAGAAGTGCACTGCTTCTGTCCCTAAAACGTATTCAGATTTCTCCAAGTATCCTGAGAAATCCTGTTGCTTTGGACAAATCTATAAGCTCTCTTATTGCTCTGTGAGGCACCGTTTTGAATTACTGTTTTTCACTACTGATGTGCTTTCTTGCAGACCCTGCTGTGAGATAAAGTGGTATTAGAGTGGCATTACCGGCTGGCAGAGTGACTGAGACATACAGGGCTGCAATATACTCCTTGAACTAACAGGCAGCAATATATCTACAAACCCTTTTGCTAATACCAGGAGAAGAAAGGGCAGAAAAATAAAGCACCATATATTCCTAGGCTAACGTATGCAAACCCCCAAATAACTGCCACTGACTGAATTCCACATTTCAAAATAAAAATGGGAACTCTAGAGCTGATGTAAACAGTACCAGGAACATTTCAGGCCCTCCTGAGAGGCACAGGGCACTGAGCAATGCTAACACAACGCCGCAGCTCCCTTGCTGGGGCACCTTGTGCCCACACAGTGTAGAGAGCAGGAACTACAGCCCCAGACCTTCTGCCTGCACCCATATAGAATCATAAAGGTTGGAAAAGACCTCTAAGATCATCGAGTCCAACCATCAACCCAACACCACCATGCCCACTAAACCATGTCCCTAAGCGCCTCATCTACACGTCTTTTAAATACTTCCAGGGATGGTGACTCAACCA
>NW_008824986.1:460867-461333 GCF_000699105.1 Pygoscelis adeliae | reverse complement strand
ACCACAACTCTCTGGGCCCGGCCGTCCAGCCAGTTTTTGACCCAGCGCAGAGTACACCTGTCTAAGCCGTGAGCCGCCAGCTTCTCTAGGAGAATGCTGTGGGAGACGGTGTCAAAGGCCTTACTGAAGTCCAGGTAGACCACATCCACAGCCTTTCCCTCATCCACTAGGCGGGTCACCTGGTCATAGAAGGAGATCAGGTTGGTCAAGCAGGACCTGCCTTTCATGAACCCCTGCTGGCTGGGCCTGATCCCCTGGTTGTCCCGCTTGTCATGCCTTGTGAGCATCCTCAAGATGAACTGCTCTGTAATCTTCCCCGGCACCGAGGTCAGACTGACAGGCCTGTAGTTCCCCGGATCCTCCTTCTGGCCCTTCTTGTAGATGGGCGTCACATTGGCAAGCCTCCAGTCATCCAGGACCTCCCCCGTTGACCAGGACTGCTGATAAATGATGGAGAGTGGCTTTG
>NW_008824986.1:452120-460703 GCF_000699105.1 Pygoscelis adeliae | reverse complement strand
GGTCTGCCTGTTAAAGACTGAGGCAAAGAAGGCATTAAGTACCTCAGCCTTTTCCTCATCCTCGGTGACAATGTTCCCCCCCGCATCCAGTAAAGGATGGAGATTCTCCTTGGCTCTCTTCTTGTCATTAATATATTTGTAAAAACATTTTTTGTTGTCTTTAACGACAGTGGCCAGGTTGCGTTCTAGCTGGGCTTTTGCCTTTCTCATTTCCTCGCTGCATGACCTAACAAGATCCCTGTACTCTATATAGATGTGTCTAAGATGTACAGACATATAGACGTGTCCTGCTGTAGGGCAGCTTTAGCTGCCACCGTTTTGGGAGATTCCCCAAAGCACTTTGATGACTCAGCAGCAGCAAAAGGCACGCTATGTCTTGAGTGCCACACTTTCTCAGAGATATTGCTGTTACTGGTATTAGGAGGATTCATGCCTGGGTGCTGGTTCTGAGTACAGTTCAACTCTGAAATAGCTGTTAGGCTGAAACGTGTTCCCACATGCACACCCACGCTGCAGGATCCCTAACCATGAAGCAGAGCCTTACAGGACTCAGTGCCATCCAGACACAGAACAAAAACACTGCGGGAGAGACAGAAGGTCAGGCAAGAGGAGGAAAAATTAACATGACTAGCCTGGTCAGCAGTGGTCTCAGTACTCCTCTGACCAAGCTTGGGTTTCTGCAGCTTTCTAGGACAAGAAGCACGCAACGGTTTGCAGATGTTCCCATGCAGCTCCTTCTGAATGTGACTGACAACATTGGGGAAAGCCCCAAGATAAATTTATGAAAATGTTTCTAAGTAGATGGCAGACCTCCCTGCCTACCCAGGGATGCAAACTGATACTTACTAGTGAGCAAGAGACAAACAATGTGACAGAGACAGATCAGCAGGGGTCTGGAGAGCAAGTAAGATCACCAGCAGAGGCTGGGCCAATGTAGGGCTGCAGAGATGTGACGGAAGCAGCAGGCAGGAACAATGAGTGCTCTACAAGGAGAAGAGTGAGCTCTGTGTGAGGCCAGAGTGCTGCAGGAGTAAAAACACAGGAAGAGAGCATGGACTTTTGCATTAGCTGCAAAGCTGCTATCATTCAAAGATGAATAAAAGAGGCCACATCATAGAGATGTGACACTTAAAGGATTCACCTGACACTGAGACAGCCTGGAAGCCTGAACCCAGCAAGACATACGGGATGACACTGAGGTTACTGCCCTGCACAGCAGGCAGATCTGGGTTTGCTGTCCATGGGGAAGGACAAGAGAGATCCACATGACCTGCTGGCAGACAGCTAGAGGGATGAGGAGGACCAGGTAAATGGAGTCCAGGATGCCAAGACTTCAAGCAGGGCAAGGCCAGCCATGTTTGAAAGGACTGACAGGTTGAGGGAGATCAAGTGAAAGGACCGTAACAGCCATTAAGTCCAGTTAGAAGGGGATAAAGGGCAAGAGAATCACCAGACTGAAAGCAGCGGTCTCAGTCCAGGGCCAACAGCTCGAACAGCCACTACCAGAGCCCTGTGCTGAAGTTACCAGCCCCGCAAAGAGCTGCTTCTCTCCCTGTAGGTTTGGTGTGTGTCCCCACAAGGACTGGAACTAGAAACCAACAGAGGGAGCCAGGCCACCACTGATGCTAGCCCAAGGTCCGACACTCTGTCCAGCTAACACTTTCTCAGGCTGCTTCCATTCCCCTATCTTCAGGGCTTTCCTTTGATAAAGGTAAGCTTTAATAAAGGTAACTGCCGCTGGCGAATGGGGATAGACGACTGACACAGTGATATCTTCCTAGCCTGAGGAAAGGGTGCTCATGGCATTGCACTGGTTGCTAATCCCTGGATCTATTGGCCAATTTCAGTTGTATTTAACATCAGGTGGAAACCTGAGTAATAGAAAACTCCTGAGATGTCATTGAAACAGGCAGCTGGGTGGAGAAGAGAAACAACTGCCAGGAAAGACAAGACTGCAAAGCCAGCTCAGTTCTGCTCTTAGAGGTGAGGCAACTGACATGCAAGTGACCACAAAAACTTGAGCAAGAACTCCTATCTCCCCAGATATCAGATAATTCACACCCACAGCATGAAGACACAGGAATCTAAACTCCTTCAGCTGTGCTATCTGCAAGATTATATTTTCCCCTTTGAAAGGCACAAGCAGAAGTGATGGGCACGAAGGTAATAATATCAGCCCACAAAACCCTGCTGCATGTATGCAATCTAACCTGCAGCAGCCACAAAGAGGAACTCTTCTCTCTTGCCTAGAGATGTCCTCCCAGCACTCAGAGGACATGGCAATTTAATAATACCATTCCCTCTCCTCAGCCTGGCCCTGTGCACTGACGTACCACTTCTGCCAAAGTAGAAGCACGCTAAAATAAACCAGGGAATACACAGCTTTCACTTCATTCTGTTCCTTATTTCCCTATGCCTAACTATTTCCTGCTCCTCTCAGTGTAAGATCTGAAGGTAAGGAGGAGGGACTGTCAGCACGGCCTCATGGGGAAGAGGGGAAGCGACTAGATTTGCAGGATGGCACGTGCTACCAAGTCATTTCTCGCTCAGCTCCAGTAATGACACCCATCCTCCTTCATTGTCAGTAACCAAAAGAAAAGTGAAATAGAAGCAGCAGCAAACTCGTGAATTCCTACCTGGTTTCACGGTTACGTAGAAATCATATAAAATGTAGAAAGGTCCACTACATTATTTAGTGGCTTTCCTATTAAAACCAAAAAAAACCCACCAAAAAAACCCCCAACCCTCTTTTGAATCTTAGATATCCTCCCACCTAGGAAAATCTCTAAGGAGAACAAAATACTTTACTAACAATTTACTAAGTAAGCCATTCCACTTTCCAGAAGATTTCACAACAGCACTCAACAAATTCACAGCAGATCCGCCAACTTAAGTAAAAGGCCTGTTAAAAATACATTCCTAGGAAATAGAATAGAATAAGGCCCTCAAGGTAAACAGCAAAAAGCTATTTCAATAAATGAAATGGCACTCTGCTGAAGGGCTTCCACTTGAGTTTAATTCTCACGTGAATCCTTACCTTTGAGCACTTCTCCAACACTTCCTCCTTGAACTGCAGGAACTTCTCCTGGATGGTGGGCTGGTTGAGAGCGAAGGACAGGAAGTGTGTGAAGGGCTGCTTCTTACGGAAGCTGTCCAGGAGAACGTCGATCCGCGTTCGGGCAGAGATGACACCGCCGCGATGCTGCCCTGTAATCACTACAAGGAAACAAAGCAATATCTGTCTGGTTTCCGTGAAGCTGCAGTGAGACTACCGACACCCATGCCCATGCAAAATAAAGAGTAGTTGAATGGATCACGATTTCACATATTTATCTGTGCACTTTAAAATACCAATATTGGAGGATATTGTGAAGGTAAGAATATTTCATCCAGGAGATGCCAGGAGGGAATTAGAAAAACCTGCACAACAGCAGGCTCACTGAAGAAGCGATAGGAATTAAAAGCCCCAACCGCGCACAGGGAAATCTCGACAGACTCCCCGCTTGACTTAAAATGCCTGACACGGCTGTGCCTTCCTCTGTAAAGACAGGATGATGCCATCAAAAATATCCCTCTGCTCTCAAGAAAGTCAGCTCTGAGTGCCTAAAAAACAATAACTAAAAGTCTATCACTTCAGCGGCTCTTCAGATTTCTAGAGCATTATTTCAATTTTTCATAAAGACAGTCAAAGTGAAAAAGAAAAGAAAATCTATCAAAGATCAAGATGGCCTATATCGTTTGTGGATACACTTCAAGGCACCAGACAGAGAACACTTGAGCTTGAAAGGAAAGAACTGCAAGGAGCAAAGTTTTCTTGGCTTCCTATTATTACATGTTTTCCACATCTCTCAACCTTCCTAATAGTCCTTCACGGTTCTCAGGAAGAAGTCAAGATCCACTTCTTGAGAAGTGCTACCATGTTCCTGCGCAGAACGACAGCTGGATCCCCCTGTCACTTACTCCTCACAGCTCTGTCACAAACTTAACTGTACACCACGCCAATTATCACCGGAGCGTGCGTAAGGGGCCCTCCGGATATCCACTCAGGCAGAAACCCGCACAGGCCAGCCCTTATGAGCAACGCCTCCTTTCTTTTTAAGTCACTGGAAGTGATGAGAAGGAACATACGGTACAAGAAAGCCTGCTCTCCCTATCAGGATCAAGTGACAACACCAGAAAGACAGCAACGCCATCAAAACATTTCTCACATTAAAGCAGATGCTGAAGTTTATTTCATGCATAAATATACAACACGGTATTTTTTCTGGATGTATATTGCAGCTCGTTATTAATGAAAACAGTATTAATTTAAAAACAAAACAACAATAAAACCCCCAACACATTCAGGCCCGAAGTCCTCAAGCCAGTCATTTAAGGCCCAGAAGTGACTTCAGAGAGACTGTTCATAGACTTAAAATAGATTTATATTTTTTCCCCCCAAAAAAAGCCTTACACTGCTTTATAAGGATACATAGACAGAGAAAATAAACTCAGGAGAAAAGTGAAGTGATTTTCCAAGGGCCATAAATTGCGTCAGTGCCACGTCAGAAGCAGGAATTAAAGGAAAAACACTGCCTGTGCTCCCTCCCCATTCAAATCGTGTCTGTGCAAGCGCCGATGAGAGAACACCCATTTCATGCATGTTAAAGCTCACCAATTTCTCCTTCCACTCCAGGCTTGGGAATGCTGATGGAGGTTCGAGTCTCTGTTTCTAGTCTCTTCTTGGTTTCCCCTTTCTTCCCAATGATGTACCTGGAGGCATAAAAGTGCAAGAGAGTCACTCACTCCGTGTCACTGGGCCACTCTCCATCAGGTGTGTCCAGCCAGCAGATTAACCATGCCAGAGGCAGCTGGGTCCCCCAGATTCAGTATCTCCGTGCTAGAGGGATGCACACGCTCAGCCTCACGCGCAGGACCCAGTCCAGGCACAGAGGCTTCTCCCAGGACTCCACGCGTGACCAGCCTAGGAGCACAGGGTGGTGTTGAGCCATGGTTCACAACTGGCTTAAACTAAAATAAGTCAGTCGGTCCATGACAGCTCTGCCCAGCACATCCTGCCACAGCTTATTCGTCAGCTGGGTTACCCCTTTTTCCCATTACCCCAGCTGACGAAGAACTAAGGGCTCTATTTTTCTGCTTTTTGCTTTGCTCAAGGCAGTCATTTGCCAGCACCCAAATACACAACAGAACACTTTTCCTTCTCTACATTTCAGTAAAACTATTCAACCAACAAAACCATCAAAAATAACTAGATAAAGCTTTGAACACTACAGGCTTCCCAGTAAACATCAGATTGGAGTCAATAGTCAATTCCAGCCGTGTGTGCTTTCTCTCAAAGCTTTCACAAACTCCCCCTGCCAGGCTGCTCGCCCCAGTTCTTCCTCCCTTTCTCCCACCCTCCCTGATGCTTTTATGTTCAAGGGAAGAGATGTTCAAAAACTCTCCTGCCAGCAAGAAAGCACCACCTGCTGTCTCTGCCACAGGGAAGGGTAGGAGTCAAGCGTGGCCCAACTGCACTAGAAAGGCATTGCCAATTTTCCCTTCCCAAACACTAAAATCCACATCCACAAAACGGAATACATTTCGGAGATCTGGTGCTTACCCTGACCTCAAAAAAAATATTCTGCGCTCAACCGCTTCCCCAGCCAGCAGCAACTCAAATAAACCAGAAACACATAGGCTCACTTGTATAAGGGGCTGGGAACCTCCACTCTGCACTGGAAGCCTTTCTCAGTCTCTTCCACCACAAAGGCATCACAGGGTTCGTCTGCGCAGTCACTGGGGCCTAACAGAAAAAAACAACAGACCTTGTACAACCTCTGTAAAGTCTGGCAGTGCTTGATGTAGGACAAGTCTCACAGCCGCCTTCTCCCAAGGTTAAATAAAGGAAGAAACGGACTCCCCTCTGTTGCAGCTAACTGCTTTTTATTTCACCTTACCACCAGCTCTGGAAAACATAATGACTGCTTCTAAATCTGCCGGGCTGGGAGGCGTAGGAAAGCAGCAGTTACAGCCCAGGTTTTCTCTCAGCTGAAGCTGTGCAACTACCCAGTGGGAATGGCCTCTTCTCCTGGCAGGGTGGAAGCCACCAGCCCATTCAAAGACCCAAGCAGGAATTTAAAAGTTGCAGAAGAATACAAATGAAAGGTGAGGATAGGTTTGGTTCAAGGGTTTAGGTACTGTGTTTTGGAAAACAGAGAAATTCTCACACCCTCGGCACGGAGGAATAGATGCACCTTTCATCCGTGGGCCATTCAGTCGTGCCTGTTAGGACCAAACATGATTTCCAGAAAGAGCCCACGGTTTCCATCTCCTCTCCAACACATACAGGGAGGAATTTGGGTGGCAAGCAGCTTATTAAAGCTTTGTTCAATCCACTGAAAGGCAGGGTGGAGGGAGAAACAGGACACAACAGCCACAACCCTTTCCATCTGAGAAATAACAGCTGAGCTTTTCTGTGCCCACAACTCATGCAGAACTACAACAAACATACAGGCAGAAAGAGAAAGTAAAACACATCAGAACAGGAAGAATTTAAGAATTTTGCCCCCAAAATAGGTAACACCTTCCAAAAGCCACATTATAAGAGGCCAATTCTTCAAGGGGCAAACATTGCAAGGACAGAGGATCTTTAGCGAGCAGCTTCCACTCCTGCCATATCTGCAAATAATCACACTACTGAAAACAAAGGCACTTCGGGAACCTAGGGAAAACAGATCTACAGAGCTAATTTGTTTCCCCCTTTTACTGGAGATCTTTCAGGGCCAGCCAGCAAACTGACAGTCAGCAGCACAGTCACCCCAACCCAAGGTAACCGGGATTACGTCCACTCTTTGGTCAGCAGGATCATCAGGGACCAACGCAAAGCAATTTTCTCCCTCTTGAACACCTTGCTCCGCCACACGGGCAGGTCCTTGAGCACATAAAGACATCAGAGAGAACAGCAAGAGTTCCTTAGGCCCCCAGTGTCGATGTTTTCACCCGTAGCATGTCCTGACAGCACTGCGGTCACCCCTCGTACAGCACTCTACCTGCACAGAAATCCTCCTCCTCCTCCTCCTCGTGCTGGTAGGCCTGCTCTTGAATGAGATTCTTCCTGTATATTCGCCCCCCGATCTTTATCAGGGTAGGCCGCAGAACGTCCATCCTGCTCCTCCTCCTAATGTAAAAACAAAGACAGCTTCGCTAACTTATGCCAAGGAAAGGTAAATTCTGATGTTCCCTGGTGGATAATTTGTAAGAGGCATCGGGGGAGCTCTGAGGGGCTCAGCAGTAAAGAGCGAAGTCTGTACCTCCAGAAGAGCAGTAACTCCTCCTATACGTATACATGAGAAATTTCAAAAACGCAATACCTTCTCAAACCTTACGTCACTCGTTCAAAGACTAATTTTATGAGAACTTACAAGTATACTCTTTGTCAGCTTGCAAAGCACAATCAAGTAAAAATGGGAAATTTAAGCCATGTAAGATACGTAATGAAGCATCAGGTTTTTTGCCCCTGTAGGAGGTCTGCAGCTGATCACCGCTTTCCCTGAAACTCACAGGTTTTAGCTAAAACTCACTCCAGCCTCAGTCAATGTGCCATCTTAGCACCATTCAGGATTCTGAACAGTTTCTCCTCGTTATTTTCCACAGCTGCAGACCAAAGAGACCCCAGCCTCTTGCAAGGAATCCCCTACAACTCCCACCTCTCTCAAAATACCTGCCATCCTCCACCAGCTTCTCAAAGGCCTAAGGTGCTTTTCAAAAGCAAACCCAGCCCCCGGGATCTGCTCGGGAGGCGGCTGGGGAAGGGGAACAAAGCACTCTGGCCAGTGTAAGTGGTTACACCTCCTGCCCTCCACCTCAGAGCACCGTGGTAAGTTTGAGGCATACGCGTAGAAGGCTTACGCTACCCTGCATTATTCCAGACGACAGCAGAAACACGGGGCACCAAGTTAAACGTTTTACGGTGGAGAACATTTTATGGTGTAAAGGCAGCAGGACGATCCAAAGAACTGGCAGTCATCTGTCAGAGACTTCACATCTTCAGTACTTAAGATTTCTACGTTCACTGAAATCGTCAACGCTGGATACCTCAGTTTGCCTTAACGTTTTTAAAACAGAAATTTCTGTTACTCAGAAAACAAAGTCTCCACCAAAACATTCGCCTTTGTCAGAAGGTTTACCTGTCCACTACAACAGAGCCTGACAGGAAAAAATGAAGAGCTTGCCTTTGAAGATGAATCTATCCTAAATCGGATTTATTATATGGAGTGACATCAGGTTCAGGCGGTTAATGCTTTTCCCCTCAATCAAAGCCCCACCTTCTGAAATGACTTTTCAGACCACCTGAACTTACACCTCATCAAGAAGGCATTTCTGCAGCTCAAGGAAAGCAGCGTAGATGTGAACCGTGCAGCGAAGAGGACAGAATACGCCACGGAAAAGCACCCTGCTGCAGAGGGGGCCTTTGCTTCCACTCAGGCTTGCTTTTTCTTTTTTAAATTGCAGCGCCGGTGTCACCACCGCTGGGTGCGGGACTCCTCAGAACTCAGGCGCGACCGTGCCCCCCCCACGCTAGCGAAGCCCCACGAGGGGCTC
>NW_008824986.1:442046-450948 GCF_000699105.1 Pygoscelis adeliae | reverse complement strand
CCTCCCGAGATGGCCGGCGCCTCGGGCCTGGGGCGGTGGCGGTAGGGGTGCAGGCGTCGTCCGGGCCTGCCGTTCCCCTCCTTTGTGTTTGTCTCAGCCTATTTAAAATAAAGACCGTGCTGCCCTGCCTAGGAGCCCGCCAGGCTAGCGGCGTTTCGGTGCAAAGCGTCATCTCGCTTCCCTCACGAGCGGGGAGCTGGGCCTGCCCAGGTTTGTGGAAGAAGGTGTTGCTGGACGTATCGTAGCCATATTAAAGGTTTCTTTTATCCAGGCATTTTCCTTCACAGCCTGTAAACCCCCAGCCTCCTGCGAGCTGCTGTTTTGTATTATACGCAGTAAATGAAACAACCTTGAGCTTAACTGTGAATGGACACGCACTTCCTAGTTGCGACAGCCTTTTAAAAACCCATGTTCTCCACTAGAACCTTGAGTGCTTTCCAAAGGTACTGTCTGCATAGCCTAAAGAGTCTGCAGAAGTGTATTAAATAGGTAGGATAATAGATATGTATTAAACGGTCGGGATGATTGGGAAGTGCTTATAAGCAGTTTGGAGGAGTAGCAAGTGCTGTCACTTATAAGTGCCAAGTGACAGCTTTTTTACTATCAGTCAGGTATGTGAGAAGTTTTAAGTACTCCATCATGACGTATGCACAGCCAATACCTCTTAAAAACAAGGCTGAGAAAAGGGTTTGCAAGAGGTGACCGGGCTGGTGCTGTACAAGCAGATGGATGCTCAGCCCTTGCCGTTTTAGGTCAAATGCAGTATTTTAAAAGCAGAAGCACATCTGGAGGAGCGCAGAGACAGTTGCTGCAAATTAGGCACAGCGTGGCTTCGTGCAGGATGTAGCACTGGAACTGGCAGTCCTGCGGGCTTCCAGGTTTTATGAGGCAGCAGGACTTTTTCCATGTTCGTGCTCCTGGAAACAAGGCAAAAAAAAAAAGAGGGGAAAAAAAAAAAGTCTTTTTATGACCCTGGGGAGCAGGAAAAGTGCCATGCAGCTAAAGGCCAGTGAATTCAGGCCAGCGGCCTGTGCCAAGTTATTTTTACACACACTCCAATCGTCCGGCTGAATTCCCAGGCCCCCTTGTCCGAGGGGTCAGAGCATGGGTTACCTTCAGTTTCTGGGTGCCACCGCGTGGTGCGACAGCTAACTGCACCCGTCCCCACAGCGGGTGCAGGCAGCAGGCGCAGGCAGCCTCTCCCACGCATGCAGGGCAGCCTGGAACCACCAGCGCTTTGAGGCTGCAGAGCCACGGAGCGGGGGCGGCCGCCCAGAGCTGTGCTCGCTGGCTCTTCCTGGACCTCGCTGCCTTCATCTGCCGTCAGATACATGTGCGGTTGCTGGCTTTGTGCCCTGGGAAACTCCGAGACGCCCTTCCTAACTCCGCTTCGCTCCCTTTTTGTTCTTCCAGACTGGGACGGGGTGAAATGGCAGCCTCTTCCTCATCCTCTTCAGCCGGCGGAGTCAGTGGCAGCTCTGTAACGGGATCAGGGTTCAGCGTTTCGGACCTGGCGCCGCCCCGAAAAGCCCTCTTCACTTATCCCAAAGGAGCTGGGGAGATGCTGGAAGGTGATTGCTCCTGCCCTTCTCCTTCCCCGCTCCTCCTGGTGCGCAGGCAGCCCTGCAAGGGAGTTGCCGAGCTTGGCACCCCGCTGCCTTTTTGGACTTTAGCTGGCAAAAGCTGGAGGGAGGAAGGAAGCACCAGGGCTCGGGTAGGTCCCAAGCAGCCCCAGCTCTCCCACCAGCTGTTCATGAGGAAGTGATTTTTCTGGCAGTCACCTGTTTTTTTAGCTCCATGACAACACTTCAGATGAGGAAGCGATCTACCTGAAAGGGAACATGACGGTGTTAATTGCTCATTGTTAGCTAATCCTTTGATGTCGGGCAGGAATTACTGTAAAGATAGCTGAGGCAGGAGTATTTTTCTTGGCAAAACACGTCCTGGGGTTGGATTTGACTGGGCTAGTACAGGAGGCAGCTTGTATCCCTGCTGGCCAGGAAACGTAAGGCTTGCTTTTGCCCTTGACCCAAGTTAAAACCTTTGCCGCAGAGGTCTGCCAGGGGATAAAGCAGGACTAGACCTCTCTTTTAATCCTTCAAGTTTTCCCCTTTTGGGCTCACTCTTGTCAGGGCGTTTCTCCAGGACCGCCTGGAGAGGGTCAGGGCTCTGATCCAGCACGGCATCTTGCGTTTGGGTGCCCGAGCCCTGCCACCCCCTTTGTCGGGGTTGCCTGAAGGAGGACCCGGGCATGTCGCAGCTGCATGTCCCTACCCCTGCTCTGGGTGAGGGAGGAAGGGCAGGTCCTCCAGATGACAGGGTTAAGCCAAGGTCTGTCTGTCTGTCCGTCTGCTCCTCTTGAACTTCCTGCGTCACCATGCCGCACACTTGACTGCATGAGCCTGAGGTTCATCGGGGTGGCCCTGCAGCTCAGAAGTGACTGCATTCCGGTAGAGACGAGCACGGCAGCGCAGGGCAGCTGGGAACTGATCGCTGTGTCGTTTAAGGACTGGTTTTATTACACATTAGAGCCCATATGCCAGTCTATTGAAGTAATTATGACTAAAGCCTTGCTCATAGAACTTAACGAGCCCTCAAAACAAATTAAAATAATGAAGCACTTCGTGTTACCAAATAGACAGACCAAATAGTTCCTCCCAAGAGCCACTCAGCAGGACGGCTGGGCTGGGGAGTCAGAGGAGAGGAAAGAGTATGTCTGGAAATAGCACGGGGCAGCACCAACACACAGCATTTCAACAGCTTGTGAGAGGATGCTCTGAGCACGGCAGAACTCCGACCCTTCCCTCTTACCTGGGGTTCAGCTTCGGATTAGATTTTCCAGGGCCAGGGGTCTGTTGCTACCCTTAGTCTTTAAAATTGCTTCTCTTCCTCGTTTTTATGAGGAAGCTTTTACTTGATTTGCTTTGGGCTGACCTGTTTACCAGTACCACAGCAGTTTGCCTGCTCTGGGTGACAGCAACAACTAAATGCTGTCCCTGTTGCAGGAAGCTTTAAGTTAGCTTTTTAATTTCTACCATAAAAGGTGATACATCCATTCTTTCATCAGGCAGGTGCTAGTGGGGTAGCTGCATACCAGTTTTCCCCTTCAAAATCCCCACTAACTGACTGATTTTTATTGTTACTTTAACTATCTCGCTTGTTTTTAAATAAACCCGTAGGTTTTTGGTTTTTTTTTTAGCAGGGAGTAGTATAAACTGTGTCAGTACTTGGCACACAATTAGCTACGTATCCCAGATTGCTTTATTTCTGAGACAGTTGTGTGATCAGTTACTGATTTAGATGGCAAGATACACATTACTTGAAATCCTTTATGCGGGGTTATGGCCTAAGCCTGTGGGAAATCATAAAGCATTATAAGGACACAAGCGTCTGAGCCCCGAGGGAGTCGGAGACTGCCATAATATTAGCTGGCTCCTCCTTAGCTTACCTTTATTTAAAATGGACTAAAATTGCTTGAC
Organism: Pygoscelis adeliae; assembly: GCF_000699105.1. NCBI lineage: Eukaryota > Metazoa > Chordata > Aves > Sphenisciformes > Spheniscidae > Pygoscelis > Pygoscelis adeliae. The sequence continues at coordinate 447,469 of NW_008824986.1, read as the reverse complement.
AGAGGGGATGTAACAGAATATGAGCCGGGACGTCTCCCAGGTAGCACAGCCGTTCGCCAGCGGCACTGGGAGCCAGCCAAAGCCCCGCACAGGATTTGGGTGCGGGGCCGTACAGGCCAGAAACTGGAGCACTGCGCACTCGGCGCAGGGCAGAGTGTCGGAACGAGGCAAGTGGGGAAACCCACACCTCGAACATAAAAATAGAAGGTCGGCGGCACTGAGTTAAGGCTGCTCAGTCTTAAAACTCTCAGATTAAACCACCTCCCTTTTTCTGTTTACAGATGGCTCCGAAAGATTCCTCTGTGAATCTGTCTTCAGCTATCAGGTTGCATCTACATTAAAGCAAGTGAAACACGGTAAGCACCAAAGCGCCCTCTATTTTAACTGCATGTTGATCGGGGAAGATGGCAGGGGAGCGTGGAGAAAAGGCTGACATGTTCTCGGGTGCCGACCACAAAAAAGCAGAATAGCCTTTTATGTTGGCGAATTAACGCTAAGTCAGACCATCACTGAGTCCTTTTGCAAGCTCTATGCAAAGCGATGGGAACCCACACAGCCTGGGTGGGAACAGGCTGTGCCTTTCGAAGCTTGTTTTTCCATCGCTGTGTGCCGCGCTGCCTTGACAAGAGGTGAGGCCAGAAGAGGAGGTTATGGGCAGGAAACGCCCACGCTCTGATCTTGGCCCAGCGCTGACTGTCTCTCTGGCCTCAGGCAAAGAGACACTTGATTCCACCTTTGTTTCTCTGCCGAGCCCTAATGACACCGGCAGGGTCAACCGAGGTTTCCAAAGGTGCTCGAGGTTTCCAGAGGTGCTCGGGAGACGAACAGGCAGGTGCCTGGCGTGGCATGACGGGGCTGACTCCACTCCCTACCTCCCCAAGAAAGAGCCTTATGTCTTATTGGAACTTCTGCTTCCCTCCTGGGGCCTTCACCGGCTGCCCAGCTGCCTGTGACTGAACGATGGGCTTGGCTGCACGGCAGCTTTCGTTCTCAAGATGTTGGGCAGAGCTCAGCACCAGATCGTGTCTGCCGCTTGAGGGTCACATCCTTTCTGGTCCCCGCCTCTTGTCAGCTAGAATGGGTACTTCCACGTGTTGTCTCAGACCGGAGCGGTTTCCTGTCCTCCACCGGCAAGGGTTGTCAGGAGGAGGTCTGCAGGCGTGCAGCAGCTTGCAAGGCCGTGATCCTGTATTTCTGAACCAAAAAGCAAAGCCGAACTTCAGAGCCATTGTTTCCACAGCTCCGGCGCTACTGCGGCTGTAGCTACCGGGGCTGCTGCATGGACGGGCACCCTGATAAGCACCAGCCTTTGAAACTGGTTTGTGGAGCACCGGTCGCCTCCCTCTAAGAAAGGGGAAAGGCTTAAAAAAAGATAGAGGTCATCGTTTTTTGGCTTGTTTGTTTGACAGTTCCCAAAAGCACTCAGTTGCGGGAGGTGGAGTGAGAACAGTCCGTCTTAAAAGCACTCACTGCCGCAGTCAGCATAAATCATGCGCATTTTATGTTATGCCTCTTGCTAGTAAGTCGGCTCGTAGTGGGCCGTTTCTCCAAGAGGCCGCTGCGCTGTTCAGCTTCCAGCAGAGCCACGAGAAGAAGGGCTATTCTCATCTCGGCACCACTGCAGCTAATTTAATTGAAAATGGAGCCTGCGTGCCCAACGCACAACCGGTTTTAAATAAAGCTGAGAGGAACAAGTTGTCTTGGGGATCCCCTGGGAGGCAGCCCGTCTCTCCGCGGGGACCTTCGTGTCATTAGCGTGCTCTGAGTGCAGAGCCTTTCTGCTACAGTCATCCAGGTCCTCCTCAAAGGACCTTCATGAAAACGAGGAGTTCCTCACGCTGTACCCAGCTCTACCGTGGGCTGACCAAGCTCTCTGAACTTCTCTGTTCTTTTGCACTATAAATATTGATGCTAAAGAGACGAGCTTCATCCTGTTTTCTCCCCCATGCACTAATCAGCCTCGTGTTTCCCTGTTAGGACTTGAATTTACACACCAGGGCAGGGATGGGTAAATACACGTTCAGCGCTGGACGAGGCCGAAAAGCCTGTCCCTGCTTTCTCCTGTGATCTGGTGAGGTCTCGCCGTTTGCACAGGGTGTCGTGTAGAGTGGGTCTGTATTCAGATCAGCTCGGTGGGTTTTATTCTACTCTGTTCCCCATTGACAGCTGGGAATTTGCATCTAATTGAAAGGTTTAATTGCGCTGTCATTGCAAACCACAGTTACCTTTGAACTTCTCGCAGATCAACAAGTCGCGCGGATGGAAAAACTAGCCGGTCTGGTGGAAGAGCTGGAGGCAGATGAGTGGAGGTACAAGCCAATAGAGCAGCTCCTGGGATTCACTCCCTCCTCAGGCTGAGCTTGTCTGGATCGCTGCTGTCAGGGAGCAGAACAAAAACATTCTCCGGCCTGGCTTCAAAACACACCCCCACTTATCAGGATGCTGACAGCTGCATCGGCAGGACTGGGCTTTTTTTTTTTTTTAAGGGGTTGGGTTTTTTCCGCGTGTCTTTCGGGGGGGGTGGGTTTTTTTTTTTTTTTTTTAGGCTGAGAGTGGGGACCCCCCGTAAAGCTGCCAGTAAATGGAAATGACGGGATTCTTTAAGTCATCTGCAGCGTTACAGGCTGGCAGGGCTCAGCTTCTGTAACTTAGAAGGTAGGATCAGTTTTACAGAACTCGGAGAATCACCTCACTGTTTACAGAGGAGGGAAGACTTAGAGTGTGGTGGCGGGGAAAGCAACACAGTAACCCAGCCTGGCCTTTCCCTGGCATGTGGCCGAAGGACTGGGTGACCCATGGGCCAGGAAGCCTGCATCTTTGCCACTCGAGCCCGGCCTCTCTAGAGCAGAGGCACGACGCCCTGCCAGAAAGGCTCTTCAGCCCTAGCCGTTGTTTTGGGGGATGAACGGGACGAGAACTGTCCCGGGTCGGTGGGGAGGGGGCAAGCGGTGACCTCCAGAGGTACCTCGTGTACCGCCGAAGCTGTTTTCTCTCCATTGCTGCTTCTCTTGTGTCTGCACAGCGAGTGCTGGTAGGACGCTGCTCTCTAATGCAGAAGCTGTATCTTTAATACCCTGAAACTCTTTTTCCTCTTTATTATGTATTAGATTGCTCTGTGATAATAAAATAATTCTGTCTTTGAAACCGTTTATCTTTTCAAAGCTTGGTGCGGGGGGGTCTGATAAAAGGAACAATCAGCTGTTCAGTAGGTAGCAGGAGGTTTAACGAAGCTCAGAGGCAGCTTGGCTGTTACGATGGTCAACTTAAGTTCCATTTAAAAAATCCCTCTGAGAGGGACCAAACCACACTTGCTTTACACTCAAAAGTGGATTGATTTAAATCAGATTTTAATCCTGGTTTAACTCTGCCCGCAGAAAACCCGTCTTTAAATCCATCCATTTTAATCATCTTGTTTTTCGTTTGTACTTCACTTCTGTTCTTGAGGGGAACTGGATTTCCATTTTCTGGCATACCCATTTCAACATGTTAATTTTCCATTTCCTTAACACCACGTTTTTGCTAGCCAGCAGGGGGATAGGCTCAGCACTGTATTTAAGCAATTGTACGACTTACTGCTCCAGATGCCTTATTCTTCCATTTTCAACATCTTATTTACGAGATGATTTTATTTTTACTCACTATTTCAGTCCAGCCACACCTGGATTGAAACAGATTAATTTGAGTCCACCCCCGTCTCAGTTATATCACCAGCAATTTGTGTTAGCTAAAACTAAGGGGAAAAAATATGCAGACACGTTCTGCGTTTGTTTCTGTTTATAAATTAGTTCTAGTAGCAGAGTCAGCTTTTTGTGATCCAGAGCCACACACTGCCCAAAAGCCAGCCCCGATCTGCAGATGAAGCCCCAGTTCCAGCTCCGCACCCGTGGAAATTCACTGTACCGTTTCTGAAACCGTGTACGGGCGTTCTCACGTAAGGCTACAGCTCGGCTGGGACGTGTCCCGCGCCGCCTCCCCCGTGCAAGGCCCGGAAAACCTCCTCCCCAGCCCTGGAGGGCCGCCAGCCCCTGCTCTGCGGGGGCCTCCTGCACAGTTAGCGGGTCCTCGGCCACTATTGCTTTAAACGTGATGGCATTCGGTATTAAAACTCCATCCCAGATGGGGTTATTTTGAAAAGAATGGAGCGTTTCGGTAGTCAACTTGTTTTATATCATCTGGTTTTAATCCTGCTTACTCCAGCCACCTAAACTTACCTTGGCCAAACTTGCCAAAAATACCCCCGTACCAAGACAACATCGTGGGGTTTAGGAACGGAGCCGTGCGCCTTCTGCCGCCGACCACGCAGCAGCGCCCCGAACCCCCCTCGCTCGCGCCAAGTCCCACCCACTCGCCGACCCTACGTGCTGCAACTGGCGTAATCAGATGCAGAAAGAGCCTTTCCTTTTTACTGCTCGACTTGAAACTTTTCCACTCCGCCAGCCCTCCGGGGACGCCGGGGGATCGGCGCCCGCGGCCCTACCGACAGGATGTGGTGCGCAAGCATTGCCCGGATCTCCCCGCCAGCCCGGCGCATGCCGAAGGGTCCGAAACACAGCAGGGCTGAGATTTCCCTGGGGCAGCCCCTCCTCGCCCTCCTCCCGTTCCTTGTTTTCCAGCTGTTTCTCGGCGGCGTGCCGGGCTCTCGCGGCTGGACAGAGCAGGAGCAGGGAACGGCCCCGGCTCCGTGCCGTACATGGCTTGTTTGTATGTGTGCCCAGCACCAAAATAGACACATGTGCGAGAGCCATTGAGAGGAAGTGAAAAGTTCACCCTGTACAGTACTACAAATGCAAAAACATGTTGTTGGCCGTTCCCTCCTCCCGCTCAGTAAACACTTTATGTAAGGCGGCGAAAACCAGAGGGATTGCTGCACGGCAAGATAAAAAAAAAACCACCCTGCGCAACCCCTCCTCCAAACACAGGTTTTCCCTGGCAGCTGGAAGCTCCCCAGCTGCCCTGTTTCTGCTCTGCAGATCTCTGGGGCAGAGCTGGCAGTAACGATTCCTCCTCGGGTTTTGAAGCACCGTCCCCCCTCACCTCGGGGGTCTCTGCAGCATCACGGGGGGGCTTGGCGCGCAGCTCGGGGGCTCTTTCGAGGCTGCAGCTGGGAGCGGAGCGGCAGGGGGAAGGCAGCCTGTCAGCTGCGAGCAAAAGTTGATGCGGGGAGGGAAGATTAAAAAAAGCTGAACAAAGAGCCCCGTTCAGGGCTGCTGGTTGGTTTTCCTGTGGGTGCTCGCAGCAGAACGTTATGTACCGGCGTGCAGGGCCCGCTCCCGCCTCCCCTCCCCAGCTCCTCGCGCTGCTGGCCGCGGCCCCAGCGCCGGGGACGGCGCCAAGACACGCGCTCGCCTTGCCGCCTGGCAAAACACCCCCGCCGGGGAGGGCCTCTCCCCCTGCCGAGGACGCGGGAGCGGGGGGCAGAACCA
>NW_008824986.1:439605-441084 GCF_000699105.1 Pygoscelis adeliae | reverse complement strand
CTTCCTCCTCCTCCTCCTCCCCAGCCCCCTCCCCCTGCAGCCCTGCAAAACCGCTGAGCTCAGCACATCCCGGGCAGGGGCCCAGCCAGGACCCTCCCCAACGCCAGCCGCCCCCGCTGGCTCCCGCTTAACCCTTTGCAAAGCCGTCCAGGCTGGAAATCGGAGTGATCGAGCAAAGCTCGTCATCGGGGTGGTCCCACAAGGCGCAGCCGGCCTGGAACAGGCTGTCCAGAAAGTTTCATCCATCGTCCTGAAGCCCCCTCTGCTCTCCCCACAAAGGACGGCAGGTCGGGGGGAAAGACACACTGCTCGGCCACAAAAATCGTGCTGGCTTTATGCCAGCAGCAGTACCCGGGGAGGGGAAGCGCAGGGATTACTAATACTGTAGTTAAAACTTTGCTTTCTAGCCCCAAACCATTTCTAGAGGCTCTGCTGCAGAAGAGCAGCCCGGGTCGCAGTCTCTTTTTGGGAAGGAAAACGAGCTGCAAGCCCCCCAGCGCCTCCCCTCCCAGCAGAAGTGCGAGCGCCCAGCATCACGTTAGGATTATTTTCTTTCAGAGATAAAAAAATTACATTTCACTTTAAAACTTGCCATCACACCAGAGGCTGCTTGCTCCCCTGCCTACCAGGCGATGTTATGGCAAGGCAAGAAAAATATTTATGCTCGGCTTCAGAATTCAAGCTTATTTTTAGCAAGGCGCCTTCCCTGTGGTCCTGTACCTCTTTTTCATTTAGTTGCTGTTTCCCCCTGTTTTGACCCCAAAGCCAACAGTTCCTCATCTATTTTCAGCCTCACCCAGCGAGCATTCGTACCGATGACTTGGTGGTTGTGGGGAGAAAAAACCCATGAGCTAGATTTTGTTAAAAACAGGATCCCAAGCACAATCCAACTGTTTCCGAGCGCCTATGTGCATATTTTGCTGTATTGCGCGGCGAGTGCGCAAATATCGGTGTGTATTTTTAAACAGCTGGGGTTGGGGTTTGTTCATTTTTTGTCCCGAAAAGCAGAGCGGTAGCCCTGCATGCCGCAGGCGCAAGCCAGGGCTTGTTCCCAGCTCCCCGCACATCCCCTCCTCCCCACTGCTCCCCAAGATGCCACCCACTCCCCCAGCTGCGGCGAGTGCGCAAATATCGGTGTGTATTTTTTAACAGCTGGGGTTGGGGTTTGTTCATTTTTTGTCCCGAAAAGCAGAGCGCTAGCCCTGCATGCCGCAGGCGCAAGCCAGGGCTTGCTCCCAGCTCCCCGCACATCCCCTCCTCCCCACTGCTCCCCAAGATGCCACCCACTCCCCCAGCTTGGACCTCCGCTCCCGAAAAGGCAACGGATTCAAGCCTCACTTCTCCTTTGACCCCTAAAAAGCAATTTCCCCACCGCCACAGCTGCTGGTGGGGTGCCCGGACCCTCTGCACCCGCCGCCCTGCAACTGTTGGGTGGGAGAATTTGCCCCCGTCCCCCCACCGCGGAGGTCACAGGCGGCA
>NW_008824986.1:437571-437850 GCF_000699105.1 Pygoscelis adeliae | reverse complement strand
CCCCCCCGCGCGCCCCGGTGCTGCCCCTCCTCCCCTCCCCTCCGCAGATGCCGAGTACGCCGAGGGGGCCTCCCTGCCGGACCTGGACCTGCTGCACGACCCCGAGGATGAGCTGCTGTGCGCCAACCTGATGGACCTGGTCCAGGCCATGCTGGGCAGAGCCCCGCTGGGCGCCAAGCGCTGCTCCCGGCTCCTCATGCCGGCCCAGCTCCTGGCGCAGGTGAGGACGGAGCTGCTGCACCTGGCCTGCCGCGAGCCCCGCGGGCTGCGCGGGGGCCC
>NW_008824986.1:434639-437293 GCF_000699105.1 Pygoscelis adeliae | reverse complement strand
TGGAAGAGCTGGTTAGAGCGTGGCGGCTCCTGGAGGCCGCTGTAGTTTAGGTTAGGCTGGAGTAGGGCTGTAGGTGGAAGTAGTTTGGGCAGGCGGAGGTCCCTGCGGGGTGCCCGCCTGTGCTGGGGCGTCCCTGATGTGGAGCGGACCGGGACCCAGGCAGAGGTCGCTTCACACTGTTGATGATTGTGGGATCATTGCGGTGATGCAGCAGCGGGGCTGCTGGGGGGCAGGTGGTCTCCTCCTGTTGGCTGATTAATCATGGTTTTTTGTAACAAGGATTGTAATCAATGGGGTTTCTGGGGGAGGGTGTGTGTGGGAGTGAGTGACAGCTGGGCTGTAGGTCTGGATGGAAGACATAGCCCCACTGCTGGCACCTGGGAGGCTCTGTGTGGGCTCCCAGTAAGGCAGGAGGGGGGGCTCGAAATCACATTGCGTCTTTGATCATGAGAGAGTGGTGGGAGAGGGGCGTGCGAGGTGATGTGGGGACGGAGGGCAGGACCCCTTGCTGTGACATGCTGTGGGCGCTTCATTGGTTACAGTTTACACTCATACACTTGATGTTCAAGTGCAGGACTTCCTATGCAATTGTGTCGGGGTGGGTTTTTTACTTTTCTAATAAAAGCTGTCTTAATTGATAACCTGCTGTCTCCCTGTTGTCACTTGGGGCCAGAGAGGGATGATGCAACTGCTCCCAGCTGGTCTGAAATCCCTGCTGGCATCTTCAGAAGCCTTTCCCTGGCAGGGCAGCCCTTATGGTGGGAGCTGAACGTTTTGGGAATGGGGGGGAATCCTGCTGTGCCCACTCCTAATTGCAGGTCATGGGGCTGTGACTCAGGGGCAGCTGAGTCAGGCCCCTGAGGTGGCCAGGTGCCTGCCTGGGGAGGGGGGCCCTGCCAGCCCAGCAAGGGGCTGCTGCTCCTCCCCTGGGAGCTGCGGGGGGGGGCGGGGGTTTGGGCAGAAAATCAGGAGAATCGGCTAAAATTGCAAGGGAGGGAGACAGGGAGGGTCACACCTGCCAGGGGGAATGCTCCCCAACTCCAAACACACTCTGCAAAAATGAGACCAATTACCCAAGCCTGCAATTAGGGAAAAGGCTTTCACTAACGTGTAATTAAGCTGCTTGGCAAATGAAGAACCTGGTGGAAGGTGTGGGGGATAAAACCAGCCTGAAAAAAAAATATTTCCATTCAAATGCAAGTTTGTTCTGGCTTGAGCTTCTGTTGTTGGGTGGTGGGTTTTTTTTTTTCCCTGTGGACAGACACTGACTTTTGATGAAAATTTTCCCTAAAAAGGTTGTTTCTGAAAAGGACAATGCACAACCGGAGTGTTTGGAGCTGAGGTTGCTCACTCATGTGAATACCACCTCGGAGCAATCAGAGCAGCAAGTGGTGCTGGGCGGGTACAGCTGGAAACATACCGTTACAAAGCCACATTGTGCAAGGGGTGTGTGTGTGTCCCTTAAAATTTTGGGGATTGGGGTGTTTCTCAGAGGGTCATGTGCTGGAGCATCCCCCCATGTGAGGGGCATCCCTGTGCTGGGGTCGGACGATGCAGTGCCCTGTGGGGTTGTCCAGTGGCAAAACCACTGTCAAACCAGCCCAGGAGCCACTGAGGGGGCTGGAAAGGAAACTCCAAACCCAAAGTTTTTTGGTAAAACGATGAGGAGAGCGGGTTTTGGGAAGGAAATGGCATATTGCTCCCCAGCTGCAGCAAGAGATTTACGGCACGGTGACGGCAGCAACACCGGCAGCTTGGCTCAGGCCATGCCATCATCCCCTGCTGAGACACACTGTGTCTTGAAGCTATATATATAGCTCCATAAATAGATGTATTTTTATATATTGAGCTCCTGAGTATGTGGAGGGGATCACCCCGTGCCCCGCCGTGCTGCCAGCAGCAGTGTGGCCCCGGCTCGTCCCCGCCAGCCTTTCCGAGGGTGCCCATGGTCACAGCCCTAGCCATGAGCCATGGCAGGTGAAGCTTTGCTTCTATTTATAGCAAAATGGCCTTTCCATGACAAATTTGGGGACACACACACGTCAAGGTCCCCGGGGTTTGGCAGCTCCCTGGAAGGTGCCAGGAGCTTCCAGTGAGGCTGTATTTAGCCTCTCCCGGGGCGGGGGGCAGGCAGAGGGATATTTTGGGACCCGGGAGGTGGTGATGGGGCTATTTGTGGCACCAGCATCAGCCTGGGCCTCCCGGGTGCCATCACGGTGGCAGGGAAAGGGAGACTTTGGGGGCATCAGCAGCAATAATGCAAAGGAGGATTTAAATCCCAGGGTAAAACTAAACCCTTATGTTTTGCTGCCAAAAATGATGGTGGCGAGAAGCGGGGTCCCCTTCGCTCCCTACTTGCCAGAGGAGGATGCTCGTGGGGCACCTGCTTTCCCCTGCTGCCTTCCTGCCTTTGGGGGCCCCTCCAATTAAAAGCTCGGGCTAACGACCTGCCAAGTGGGGAAGGAGCTAATGGGCAGCCCAAATAGCCCGTGCCTTTGGTGAGCTGGCAGGGACCAGCACACCGAAATGCAAAGCAGCTCCCATTGCTCTGAGCTGGGAATGACCCGAAATGCAGCAAAACCACCCCAAAAACTGGAGTGTGGATGCACCCAATTGCAGAATTAAAAAAAAACAAAAAAAAAAAAAAAAAAAAG
>NW_008824986.1:414084-434562 GCF_000699105.1 Pygoscelis adeliae | reverse complement strand
GGGGGCGGGTCGTGGCGCAGCCCGCCCCCCCCCAGCCAGTGTGCTGGCGCAGGCCTTGCGAGAGACCGGCGGGGCTGACTCACCGCCGCTGCCGGGAATGCGGCGCTGAGGGGAAATGGAAGTGGTGTGACCCCTGGCCTCCGAGAGAAAGGGGAAAAAAGGTAAAGGGGGGGGAACCAACCCAAAAAACTTCCAGCCCTTTGGTGTGTGGGGCTGGGGAGGAGGAGGAGGAGGAGGGGAGTGCCGACAGGGTCAAGCCTGCCCCAGGTGCTGCGGGAAAAGCCTTTTAGTGCCCTGGGAAGGGGGGATGTGGGAAAAAGAGACCCATTTGGGAGTGCGGACCCCAAATCTGACTCCGAGGGTTTTGGGCCAGCAGCCAGCAGTTTCCAAGCTGCCGCCATCAGGAAGCACGTCCAAGCCAGCATTTCCACCCAGGACAAAGGCAGCCCCAGCCTTCCTGCCCGCTGCCCTCCCCAGATGAGGACCCATCCACAGGGCACCTCAAAACGCCAGGACGATGCTGCCAGGATGGTGGCATTCTGGGATGAGAATAAAGCGTCCCCCAAAAGAGCTCGGCCAGAGGATGCAGGGGATCCAGCTCACGGCGGCGCTTCACTGAGAGGGGAGGAAGGCGCGGTCCCCCTGGCACAAGGCACCCTGCTGGGAGCATCCCAGTGGAACCAGTTTGAAGCAAAGGTGTCCTGCTGAGCGTTTGCCGTCACCTTGCCGGGAGCCATGGCTAACTCGGGGGGCACCACCTCCTCTCCGTCTTCTCCCTGCCCTTCCCTCTCCCATGCTGGGGAGGCCCTCGCAGCCTCCCGCAGCGCTGGAGCTCTCAGCCGCTGGGGCTTGCCGGGACGGCAAAGACGCCGAATTTCATTTGCCGAGCGCTTGTGCAGATGTGATGAAGGCGGCATGAAGGAGCTGTAAAACCGGAGCTGGCTGGGGCAAGGATCCGCAGGACACCAACACAGCTGGAGCCTTTCACGTTATAAACATTTATTTATAGATGTACAATTGTATAATTAATTCTAAATCGAGAGATACAGCCTCTGTGACCATCCGTTAGGATCTACGCCTTCTCGCTCATTATTATCCATGGAGATCTACTTGTGGGGAAAAAAAAAATCAAAAGGTTTTGGCGGGCAGGCTCTGGGCTTGCCGTTGTGCAAGACACTCAGCACCTTCTGCAAACACGGTTTTCGTTTAACCCCCTCCCCGTGATCTCTTCATGCTGGCTAGCCTGTGCCTCTATTAAGAGCTGTTTCCAAGTGCCATACTTCCACCCAATTCCTTCCAAAGGTAGAGGAATCATTAAAAAAAACCACCTTAAAATCAGGTCCAGGTTGTGGTGGCTGTGGGATAACAATGCTTGCAGTTAATGGGAGGGCTGATATTTTGCGAAATAAATAAATAGCTGAAGACAGAGCACATGGATTCCTAACAACAAAGAAATAAAACCACCTTACCTCTCACCCCTTCCAGCCCCTGCCACCCCACCTGGGAGCCTTTTTATCACCGCGCTTTTCATTCCCCCGAGGGTGTCAGGGGACGGTTATTACTGGAAATGTCTTTAGACAAAAATGAACTGCGAGTACCCAAAAAAAAAAAATATCCAGTTTATTCCATGGGAGGTAGCTCCGCTTGTGCCAGTTTTGCTTTGAGGAGATGTCTCCTAACCTCGAGTGCCCTCCCGCCGCCCTAACGCTGGTCCCGCCCGACAGTGATCGAGTGAGACGCGCTGCAGAGCTCAGGAGGGGTCCGAGGAGAGATCAGGCGCACCCTCCAATCTCCCCCGGCAAAACTTCTTTCAACAGAAGCAATAGAAAGCTCCGTTTCTTACGAATTAGCAGTATTTCACAGGTCTTCTCTAGGAAACGTTAGAGAGAGGGCGTCAAGGCCGTGGCCACGTTGCAAACGGGAGTGCTGGTGGGCGAGGAACCCCAAGTGTTGGACACACAAAAAAAAACCCAACAAAGGGAGACGGCTCATGGAAAGCCCTCTTTACAGAACGAATGCCGCACGCTGATTACGAGGCAAAATAAAAGCAGACTCTGCAAAAAAAGAAGTTAAGTGCACAAATAAACCCAACAACTGATGAGCAAAAACCATCCAGGACAATCCTTCCCGTCACCGAGTGCGACGCCGGGGCTCAGCTGACCCGCTGCAGCTTCTGCCAACACTGCAAAACCACACCACAAATCTGGACAGTCTCCCCGATTTCTTTTGTTACCCCCTGCAGATTTGGAATTTCTTTTATTAAAACCCGAAAGGCAGGTATCGACATCCTAAGCCGCAGAAGGCCGCAGTCCTCCAGAAAGCAAAATACAGTAACTGCGAAGTGATTCTTGTTTTAGTGTGTCAGGCAGGAAAGCGCTGCAGAGCGAGACACCCTGGGAAGAGACTTCCCGCTTCCCTGTTTACCAAACCAGGCAGAAAACAAAATAATTTAATCATCCAACCCCTGCATAGTTTAAAAGTACAATATATATACAGCTATAAATTAATTCTAAATAGATTATATTTTCTTCTCTTTAATCTAAAGTTTTCTTTTATCACCAAATTGTCAAATTTCTCTCTCCGTCGGCAGTGACCAGCGCAGTCGCGAAGGGTCTCCTTTTGCTTCATGGCTTCTGCAGTTAGTGTTATTTTACACTCTACGCGTTTGTTCTCGGGGTTGTGGGATCCCAGGAGCAACGAGACTGTCGCACGCTAGCAGTGTCGGAGGGGAAGGAGGAAGACGGGCAGCTTGATTTCCTGTCCTAATCGCTGCCTGAGACGTAGGTCGAACGGCGGAGACAGGCAGAGAGAAGAAAGAGGGCAGTTGTGCGTTGCTAATTCTCCAATTCCATTTTTAAGATAAGGTTTGATTCTTTTAAATATCAAGTCTGTCACCTCGGCTCAGTGCACTTCACCAAAAGTCTTCAGGCATTCCAAGAGTCTGGGAACAAAAGCGGTAGGGGTGTCAGTCTCCGGACAATCGCACGTCACCGTACCACCCCCCTTCCTCCGCCTCCCCCCCCAGTTACAGGCAGCAGCTTTTTCAGTTGCACTATTTCAATCCGCAGCGGGCCCTCTGCCTAGGAGCAGCTCTCTTTTCAGACCACGGGTACAGAGAGGGAATTAAAGCAAAGCAGGTAATTAATGCCGGTCTATCGTGAAAGAAGAGGCGCAGTTATCAAAACAAGACAGCGGGTGTATCGAGATAAGAATGGTTCCAAAAACAGGATACACCCAAAAAAAAGGCCGAATGCGACCCAGAGGATTTGCTTTAAAGGCCAATCTTTCAGACGTGCTCCCTTTGCCAAGGAAAATAAAAAACAAACAAAACCTCCCCTCCTAAGCCTCCTTACTTGTGTCTACAAATCAAGCAGCTAGATGTCCAACGTCCCCAAGAAGTCTTTGCAAGCCTAAATGGTGTCCGTACAACTAACACTTGGTGCAAGCTTCACCTCCGATTTATTTTCTATAGAAACCCTGTTTTCAAATAATTTTGCGGTAGGAGGGACCTGTATGTTTTACAGCCATTCCAGCAGTATCTGGTGGGTGAAATCAGCCCAGATAATTAAGCAGAAAAAGGACTCTGAACTCCATGACAATTTTTTTCATTATTTTTGTGCAGTTCTCCCGTGACCCAGCACAGCCGGTCTCACGCGTGCTACCTGGGCTCGCCTTAATTCACGCTCTCCAACCCCCAGTCTTCCAGACTCCCCCTCAGCTGTTTTTACTTTGATTCCCAGTTTGACGCAGTAAGTTACTCCTACAGCCCGCTGTGAACTCTGGCCATTTGCTTTGTTCTCCTTGAGTGTCATGGGAAGGCAATGGGGGGCAAGGAACATCTGTTTGGTAGGAGTCCGTTCCCCGTCATCATACTGCTTCAAGTGCCAGGGGATAACAGCTTTTTCAGTAAAACAGACAATAAAGCAACCAAACAAAGGTTCATTAAAACATGGCGGCTGGCTTCCACGGCCGGTAAAAAACTTCCAACCAGCCGAGGCGCGCACAGCTGCTGTATCGAATGCGGAGTTGACAAGACCTCAGCTGAGTCGCCAACGCGCCCGGGGCTTTTGCTGTGTTCCTAGAGACCCAACACCGACAGTGCCAGAGAAAACAGGGAGCTTGGAGAGAGCTGAGGGTGCCGACATGCAAACTAAACAAAATCAATTTCCCAATTAACGAGTGTATGCTTGACGGAGGGGGGTGCTTCCCCCCGTGACGTGTGTGCATCCAGAGGAGACTCGTGAAGATATGCATCTCAAACAGAGATTTAAGTAAGTACGAAAAGCACTATCATGCCCTGCTCCGCTGCTAGGGGAAGCATCACCAGCTCGTACTTAGACCTCTGCTGAGCGGGCAGGCGGTGACTATCCGTGCAGAGAGGCTTGAACATCTGACAGTCTGCTACAGCTGGGAGTGCCCATCTTCTGTGCTCGCTGGTACAGATCCGAGTCTCCGAAGTAGCGTGCCCGGTACAACAAGCCTTCCTCTGCAACGGGAAAAGCCCAGCGTTACGAACGCGATGTGGAAGGAGACCCACCCGCCAGGCCACATCCCACCACAGGCTCTGCTGGGAAGAGGAGGCACCTCAAGTTCTTCAAGGCTAGCTGAAGCACAGGATGAGGCTGAGGAAATGCCCCGTGCCCTTTAGGACAGGATGGGCGTAACATCTGCTGACAGCTCATCCATCCCAGGGAAAGCCTTAGGAACCTGACAGGACCTGCCCCTAGTCCCAGGAGGCACATGAGGCAGCCTACACAAAGGTTACCCCAGCAGCACGGGGAAGAAGAAACGTAGAGGTTCAGAGCTCGGTGCATCGGCCTCATCTGGCACCACTGGGGGCTCTAACAGCCCCTCCTGCGTCCCAGGCACTCAAATCCTACCCCGGCCACTGCTCCGGGAGCTGTGATCATCACCTGCTGGGAACGGGCGGGCAGAGAAGTCAGGTCGCCCCTGGGACGGGGCAAACAGTTTGCTGCCCTCGCCACACTCTGCTGCCTGGCTAGACGGCCAGATGATCTCTCACGCTGTCTGGCTGGGTAGCCGTCCCTCCTAACCCTTGCGTGCCTTCAGCAGCATGCAAGGCCATGTCAGTGCTGCCACCAAAGCCTTCTGAGCAGGGATGGGATGCAGGATGGAGGACACCATGGGCAGCAGATTTTCAGACATGGTCCTCGAACAACTAAAATATTACGCAGAGCTATCAGGGGCCTCCTGAAAATGAGATGGCTGCAACCTTCCCCCTCCACTGGAAATCAGAGATACCCTACTGACATGGCAGGGAACCTCCGGAGCACAACTCCTGTCTGACCAGTTCTACAGCAGCATTAAAAAACAAAACAAAACAAAAAACCCCACATACCGGATTTGTCACGAAGTCATAGACAGAAAAAAAAAGCCAACAACACATGAAATGTGCTCACACCATGTTAAAGTATAACTTTAGCATAACTCAGTCCCCAGTAAAAGACCTTTCCGAAGCCGACCTCATGCAGCAGCCAAGACCCTCTGCTCCTGACCCCACACTACTCACTCTGCTGCTTCTCTTTCCAGCAGTTATTTCGAAGGTTTGCAATATAGTCGTCCTCCACACTCCTTTCAACATTTTTCAGGTTCGTGCCCGTGTATTCATCTGCAAAGTTCTCGGATACGTAGTAGACGACTTTCAAGTGCTCTGTCACTCTCCTGTGTATGTGACCCACAGACCTATTTCAGGGAGAAGAGTCAGAACAGTGTAGGACACGCTTCAAGGGCAGAGCAAAAAGCTCCCAGCTCTTTATAATGCACAACATGCCACAATACCAAACCGCTGAAAACATACTCCTATGTGTCCACAGACTTGAAGGTTTGGAAAGGAGAAGCATTTCTGGTGGAAATGGAACACCAACACAGGGAGAGAAAACCTGCCAGGCCTCTAGCTAGGTGGGCAGAGCTCTGAATACAGACATAACTCTGAGGCAGATTGCCCAAGGCCTAAACCCACTTAAAATAAAGTGTTCATTAGAATTTTCAGCACTAATTAAATCTCTCTGCAATTTCCTTGCTGACGACACCATCATCTGTTTTTGGCAGTGAGCCTCAAGGATGGTTACAAAGCTTGGAGGTTGATGCTTGTGTGGTGCAGGGTGAGAGCAGCCAGCGAGGCAGAACGGTGCCTGTGCAGAGGAGCACGGCAGCACCGAGGTGAGGGCAGAGCAGGGGCTGGCTGTCACAGCTCCCCAGCAACGCCCCCTCGCTCAGCAAGGCTGCCCATCGGTCAAACCCAGTCCCCTCTGCTAAGATATCTGCTAATCCCACGAACGTCAGCTTCCTCTACCACATCACATGCTGCAACGAACACTGTTGCTGCAAGAACAAAATTAGACCCGCTCAGCACTCGAGTCTGCACCGACCAGTACAGAAAGCACTTTCTAGAAGGAAACCTCTTCTTACTCTACCCCTGTGGATTTGCATTTCAGACAGAGCCCTGTACTTATTTTCCCCAACGCTCCAGCAAACCTAGAGATACTCACTAGGGCGTGTTTGCAAGCTGTAACACAGGACCTGTGCCCAAATGCTGGATTCATCAGGAACAGCTCCATCTGGAGACGTGCCCAAAGTTTCCCATAATAAATACCAGCTGGCTGCTGCATTAAAAGCGAGCCTGATTCTTAAGCCAGGTATAAACATTAACTCATCCGGCTCGCCCTTCAGTCTGATATCAGGGTTTACAGGAGTGACTCAAAGACTCCTGCACGTTTCATCAAGGTCCAGCACTCAGGGACGAGTGGTGGGCAATCGGACAGACTGAACATGACCAAAGAGCTCTCTTGGCATTTTTCGAGACAAAGGCTAACGCATCTCCGGCAGTGCCTGCTGGCAGAGATGCAGTCTGCAAGAAGCTCAGCTCACTATTTTACCTGTCAAGACAGAGCCCTAAGCTCTCCCAAAGTTCATATTCCTCTTCTGTATAAAGATGAATTACGGAGGCTACAAAGTGTGCCCTCAAAGGAGGAGTATTTAAGCTCGCAGAGCGTCAGCAGCATCCACTCAAGCATCCTTCAGTGTAAAGCATGAAAATAAGGGCAGTACCTGGCACAAGAAACCTGCCACCCCAAGTCAGACATGCAATTAAGTCAAGCAAATTTGATGAGGTGTTATTGAAGAGCAGGGTGGCACAGACAGTCCCACAACTAGACAGGTCTTTCAGCAGAAAGCTAGTTTTTGGAAGACATTTGCAACGGCAACAGAGTGACAAATGGTTCTTTAGGACTCTGCCTTTCTCAGTGACAGCTTCACTATCAAGAAGTGGCATTAAAATCTCCGTGTGCCATTAAAACCTCACCAGGTCCAAAAGCTTCTCGCCTCCTGCTCACTGAGTTCAGTGCGGCGAGCTCCAGCTTTCTGCCAAACGACAGTCAAGCACAGCATTTCCCTTTACATCAGGCAGCAAAAGGGGCCTGGCTGCCTGCGCGAGCGAGCAAGCGAGCAGCACCGCCTGCCGGCACAGCATGCCTTTTGCGAGCGAGCTAATTCCATTTGAAGTGCCTTGGTCACTCAGGAAGGATGACAGAGGACTGGATCAGCTCATTTGCTGCTCTTGTCCAAATCCAAACTTGGAAATCCGTTTGCTTGCTGCTACCTGAGCACGCAGAGACAGGGACAGCACAGGGAATGGGAAACCGAGCAGCAGAGAAACACCTGGGGCTCAGGGATGGCTTTCCTCTGACAGCTGACAAGGCTGGAAGCAAACCCCAGCCCACTTAAAAGCTGCCATCCACTGAACGTCTTCTCACCCCATAAACCGCCTCTTCACCACTATAGAACAAACTGGCATACATATATAATGCTTAATTTTATAGTCCTAATATCAACAGCAGAAATCACATCTCAATACTCTTTAGCCTCTCAGAATAACCCTTAACTGTGCCCTCTCTTCAAAACCGCTCCATCTTTCGGTTCCAAGCACTAATGTCAGTCTTTACCTTGGACCTGAAAGCTAAGCTGGGTTTTATAGAATTTAACATCATCAATGGCAAATGTTGTCACCTGTGAAACTAAACAGGGCCCACTGGCTGTAACCAAGCCTACCCTCTTTAAATACATATAAGGAACTTCCACTGAAAATGCATTAAGCTTTTGTCAAGAATGATGCAAGCAGCCAGAAATCAAGCCTGTTTTCCCATTCTTTGTTGGCACTGCAAAGTGAGTAAGAATACTCATTTCATTTGTCGGCCAAGTGAGCAGACTGGGGCATTTCCACAGGATCTAGAATGAAACAGCTTCACTTTCGCATAGGAAATGTCTGGCCATAGCTATTTCATGGCAAGATTAGAGTTCAAAAATAGGAGATTTCTCTGGGAGTGTCTTTACAGGAGTGTCTTCTATTCCTTCTTCTCTTCCTCTATTGCTTTGTACTTGGTATAAACTGAGGCTTTCATGAAGAACAGATCTGGCTTTTGTTTTTCACACCCCAATTTAACTCTACATCTCAATTCATCCTGCATAAGGGATCTCGGTGCTGGGCCACAGCCTCTCAAAGTCATTTCGTCTGTCCCTTTCTAGGACAGACACACCCAGCTGTGGGTATGGGCTGCAGAAGGTCCCTGTCAAAGAACATCCTCCCCTAGGCAAGTAAGCACCCTCCAACCTTCCCCACACCTTCCATCTCAAGACCTGTTTGAGACCCAGGAGGCCTTCACTGATGTGTGACACATCTGGCAGCAAGAGCAACGGTGTGATGAGATAAAGGAAAAGAAAAAAAAAGACAGAAAAAACAGAGAGCCTAGATCCCTACCCTGTCACACCACCCTGCCCTCCAGAACCCAACCCCCTCCCCAGCTGGATAAGTTTTAGAGTAACAGGTACTAACGGCCTCTGGCTCAAACTGTAGGGTGGGCTGGAGACCATCATCTGGCTGAGAGCAGACACAATGATCAGGATGAGGATAGGCATCAGCTGGACAAACAACCCAAGGCCACCCTGAAGGAACAGAAACACACAGTGGAGTGCCACCCATACACTTGTACACAAGGATCCCATGGCATCGCTCTCCCTCCCTCCCAGCCCTAACACAACCTCGATTCTCCTGCTTTTTGCAGGCATTCGGCTTAGGAGGCACCTCAAAATAACCAGTGGGAACCCAGCAGCCCACAGTTCCCCTCCAGAAAGGGCAGCGTGACTCCAAAGGTCCAAACCCACTGCCCCTTCTCTGGATGTGACAAAGGGCAGAGGGGACTGGCAGGGGGAACCTTGTGAGCGAATTTCAAAAGCCTCATGCCCATATTTTGTTTTTCCTAGAGCATATGTGGTTTCTGTCCTGCTTGTGCTAGGGAGCAGAACTGGTTTTATGGAGAGCCTTCTCCCCTCTTCAGTGTCAGATGAAAGTAATTCCCCCTCTACCTCACCTCCTGAGCTCCCTCCAGTTCCAGCAGAGTACACTTTCCCCTTTAAGCTTGAGAAAAAATATTCAGGAAGGTGTTCTTGGTTGTTTAAAAAAAATATAATTGGCTATCCCCAGAAAATAGTAATCTTCAATACATAACCCTGGTCTCTTAAATAGTAAGTCCCTCATTCTCACTTCTCTAGACCAGAGGGCTTGGAGTGCTGGAGATGTACTTAGATCTTCTGTGATGGGAAAACGTAAAAATAGCTCATGCTATAAAGTGTCTTCCTTGGTTAATTAAGCATCACAGATTAGAAACACCCCATCTTCAACACTGGAATAAAAGGGAGAATGAGTTCATGCTGGGAGGAGGCACGAGTATCCATATTATCTAAAAAGTGGATTTACCTTTTGAAATTACAGAATTAAATCAGAAAGGAAATGCTTATTCTGTGGTAAAGACAGGTACACTTTACTGGTGCAATCTTATTTCAAGGTGGCACTGTTTCAAGACACGCCAGCGTTTTCCCTGCTGGATGACAGCTATGAGAGTCCTGGGAGAACAACCACCAGTAAATTAAACTGCAAGTTGGTGTAAATTCTGAAGGCAGCTCACTTCCCACGACCCCAGCTTTCTGTTCAGGGGGGTGGAAACAAGCAGGACTGTTTCACAAGACAGCCACACCAACTAGCTCGCAAAATTCATGTATCAGAAAAACCTTTAGACTCCCAGCCCCCTGCCTGTTCTCCACTTACGTCACCCTGATGTTCTCGTCTGTCCTGCCTCTGATGGTAGGTATATCGCATCCTGCCATTGCTGTATACGTGAACATTACCTATAGGCAAAAGAAAACTGTTAAACAAAAGTCAGAGTAAGTAAGACGGTGCTGGCTGGCCAGGAAGGAACCACGAAAGGTGGCCGTGTTCCATGTCAGCCTCACCAATAAAAACACAGTAGGAAAAAGTAGACTGGGTGCTGACAACAGTAAATTCAGGAATTTTAACTTTGAACATTGTCAGAATGGGCTTGATCTGTTTCTTTGGTTCGGGCCACATTCAGCAAAGATATAAGGACATAGAGATTGTAAAAGAATCCACGCTGTGCTCACACTTAGATCTGGTCTGCCATTACCACTGCTCTCAGTTCAGCCTACTTCATGTAGCCAGCAGCATGCCAGCCAGTTCAGAGCTGGAAGAAGGACAGCACATCTGTCCGGCAGGGCTGCTTCCAGGCTGGAGCCGGGATGTCTCAGTGAAATGGTGATTTGACAGACTTGGGCTATTCCTGAGATCCCTGCATATGTCCCAGTGCACAAGGTGCAAGTCCATGGTTTTGGTCAGCAGGCCACACGGCCGAAGCCCCTGACTCAAGCCACTCCATCATGCTGTCTTGACAGAAATGGCTGTAGCTTTAGGGTGAAGTGGATATGGGACTCCACAGGAGACTGATAGAAGAATTCATACAAAAAACTTCTATTCATCACCTGAAGCCAACACTTACAAATTGAACTCTATAAGCCACAGCTGAAAAAGGAGTATTCCTAAGGTGTACTGAGCAGATATGTCTGAAGGCAAACTGGTGGTGGGCACAGAGATCCATCTATAGGATTTTGTAGGATCACATGAAAATTCAGGTTGGAAGTGGCCTCAGGAGGTCCAACCTCCTGCTCAAAGCAGGGTCAGCTATGTAGAAAGAATATCTTGTACAGGCCTCCTCGCTTCTAAGTGAATTTACTTTAGATTAAAACCAGTAACAAAAAGAAAATTTTGGTAGTTTTTCCACCTAAAAACAGAGCTCTTCCATGTCTTGTTTTAAATGTCAAAACTACAGCTGAAAAGGGAGACCGGCTGAGAAAGCAGTCCTGAATTCTCTTGGGACAGTGAGGAAAGGAAAAAAAAAACTGAGCTAAAATAGCAAGCTGCTGTTTTTACTGGAGTAGCTTCACCTCTCTGACAGGCAGAACATGAATGCTGCAAAAGGCTTCAAGATGCCTTTGCAAGTACTTGATGTTAGTGTGTTAATTCTTACATACTGGATAGGAAAAGAGCTACCAGAGGAAATCTTCTCAGTTAAAACAAAAATACTTATTTTTCCAAGTTGGTCCACAAAGGTCAAATAACCACTGCCCCGACTGCCGGTCAAATATGACTAGAGCAAATACAAGGGAGTCTTCTAACATACGCTTAACCTTATATTAAATCTGTGGTTTTTTGATCCGAACTGATCAAGTGAAGGAACAGTTACTTGGTTCTTTCCTGCTACCCAAACCATGATCAGCACTGTGGACAGACAGGATACAGATTTAATTTTCAATTCAAGAGGTTTAAATTATGCTCTAGAAATAACACTTTTCTCTTTTTTATGGGACACAGTGGAAAGAAGGAAGTGGACACTGATCTCAGAGAAACTGCTTCAGCTGCATGGCCGAGCAGATACAGATCAAGAACAAGGCCCAGGCATTACCATAGTTTGTTCTGATGAGAAGATTTAACTTCTAAAACCACCAGGCAGAAAAACCTTCTTCAAAACAGGATTATTTTTACAACTAGCCTTAAAACAAGTCATTTTTTGTTCTAACATTCAACCCAACCTAATAACAGCTAATGTTGCCAGCATGCAAACAAATACCTGAAGTTGGGAAGAAGTCCAGCTCTGATGGTATTACCTGCTGGATGCCGAGTTCTCCAAGTACCCATCTGAACAATTTAGAGAACTCTAGGTGTTTAGGTCATGTGTGAAGGAGAACTCCCTCTCATCAAACTCAGCAATCCTTGCATGGCCAAATAAATCACTACTGCATTGTTGCTCTGTCAAAAGGATCGGATCCCATTCAAGAGATTAAGGTTTAACGTGCTTACTAGAAGGAAAACCACCACCAAAAAACATGTTGAAGAGGTCCTCGGGGGAGATGTCTGCCTCAAACCCGCGGTGGAAGTCCGAGTGACTGTGTCCGTGCCGAGCAGGGTTGAGTTTCTCATCTCCAAACTGGTCATATTGCTTCCTCTTCTCTGGGTTGCTCAACACTGCATACGCATTACCAATGGCTGAAATATTGACAATAAGGAAGCAATTAGCTTCTTTCTTCTACAGATAAAACATTTAGCCCTGCAAACTGCCAGGACTTGCCTTTCTCATTACACAAATGAGATTCTCAACTACCCACGTCTTTTCAACAGGCTAGTTCAGCGGTGCAGCACTAGTACCTGGCACGCTTCTCTAGCGAACACAGACAGAAGGAAACCACACCAAGAGACTCGATGAAAAAGGCCTTAATTAATTCAAATGAAGAAGTTATGATATGACTGGTATGAATTTGGTGTACGTCCCTAGAGAAACCCTCTCAAATGAATGAAACTATGAATTGCGAAGGCAATACTGGTAGTAGAGCAGCTACACGTTTCACTTAATGAAACTTGTTATTTCTTTTGAACAACTAATGCCCAAATCCTTCAGCCGTAAGCAACTGTATAGGAAAATACAATTTTAGCTGACAAATTTTATTCAAAAGTGGCATTAAGGGAATTCAATGTCATAGCCTAAAACCAGAACTGCAAAGAATTTAAATACGGAAGATCACTGAAAGAGACTTTAAAACCTCCCATAAAAGCTAGTAAGGAAATGTTGGCTATAATTTGTGTCTGTCAGCTATGGACTTCAAAATTTCCAGATGCCAGGAGTAAGGTGCATAATTACAAGGACTGTTAACCAATGCCTGTGACGGTGGAAATGTACTGGAACTAAACCCCCGCCACTTCCCCAGGTCACTCTCCTTCCACTCTCAGCATGTTTGAGCCTTTCTACCAGAACGCCTGCCTGCCACCCTCCTATTTCTGTACTCCTCTCTCGACACGTTCCAGCTTACCACTTCCCCTCTGTGCCAACCTACCCAAGAGCCTCCCTACATGACTGCAGAGCCTATCCTCTCTCCTCCCTGTGTCGCAAAGAGGCAAAAATGTTCATGGCAGTAGTTGCCTGGTGTATAAAAGGCAGAGGCAGAAGTGATAGAAAAGGGAGATACATGCCCTTTGGAGGAGATTAACTCCAAGATTCAATATTTTCCCGGTAGTCAGATCGAGGTGTACGGTTTCTTCTTGGGCTAGAGATTTGGAGCATGGAGGATGTAATGTCAACACACTTGTTCTCCTTCTTAGTTATAATTAGTGCACACAGATCAAACATTTCTACAACCAGGCAAGGAAGCCAGACAACAAGGACTAACTCTCAGCATATTAGCTTGTTCTTTCAAACTGTGCGGTTAAGCAACGAAAATGGAGCAGTTCAGGGTTCTGTTCGCTGTCTGACTTTCTGCTGACAAAGCCCAAGAAACACCTTATTCCAAATCAGGATTTTAGCTCAAAGTAGCCAGGTTCAACTCTTTTTCTAATATCAGCCAAAGGCAGTGATGCAAATCTGCTGCAAGACAGACTGCAGCCAACTGCAACTATGGACTGAAACAAGGTCTCAGGACAAGATGTAACGCTTTATCAGCTGTCACTGGGAAGATGAATGCCAAGACTTCAACTAATACATCAATGTAAGAAAAAATTAACTAAAACCCTCATAGCAGTGCACATTTCCCCCTTCACCCTCTGGAACCAAACAGCTGGACTTCAGCGAGCCCTGCAAACTAAGAGCTCAGCTCGGGGGCTGAAGGACGGGAGGGAGAGCCAACGAGGCAAGGCTTGGAGGGGAGATAATCTGAGAGCAGATAGCTCTGCAGTGGAGGATAAAGGGCACCTTGCTTAACGCACGACTTCTGGCATGTAACTCTTGTCAAAGCCTTTGGCAAATATCATTATTTAAGATTACAGGTGAAGAAACCTGCCTTTCGCCACTTAGCAAGGACTGAAGGATAAACTATCGAACAGCAGCTTACTGCACATGCAGTGTAGATAGATGTCTGCAGATGCTCACTCTTTAATCTGGCCCCCATACTAAAACAGGCTCTCCCAAGTAGCTGGGGGTCAGCTCATTATTTGCTAACAGCAACACACTTATCAGTTATGGATTTAAGTCTTAGAAGACTTGAACAAACCTTACATAAGACTTTTACTGCTGAATTCATGTCTACTAGAAGCTTACCTGAATACTGTATCAATACACTCACACCAGGCTAGCCTTGCTCCCTGCTCCAGCAGAAGTCTCATGCATTTCACTCCCAAGATGGCCGGAATCAGACCACAGTATTTAAATGGCTTAACACTGCAAAATCAGTGCTGTACAAGTGGCACCAAGAAGTTCTCCATTTAGCTTGATAACAATCAAGCTTTCACAGCTTGCAAAGGAAAATGGGGTTATATCTTCCAAGCAATAGCATTTCCCTTGGAAAATTACTCCAGTTTTAAGGTATCTTATTACCCAGGAAACATCCCTGCTGCATTTGCAGAGAGGCCCTGAGAATCGGGCTCTTTACAGCAGAACTGAAGCTCCTGGTGACCTTTTTTGCATTCTGGCTGGGCTCAGCCGTATGGCTGGGGCAGTTTCACCCTAGAAATTTTCACCTGCGGTTTCTATCCACCAATTCCATCCGCAGCCTTTCGCAACCGTCAGGTGCCGAGTGCTTGCTTAGAAACCTGAAGGCTTACTGGCTGCCTGAAATGCTGAATGAGTGGAAGAGTCTAAATACCAGTTCTGAAGAAGACTGAGTTTCCTGCAATCGGGCCTGCCCAGCAACATTTCTCCCAAGGGATTCGTGAACCCAAGGGCTGCCTCTGGTGCTGCACAACTTACTGGGTTTCTACTGGATTTGTCAGTAGACAGGGGTGCACCCCAGCACCTGCCCTGTGCTGGATGGCTGCAGGACTTGGAGCTTCCCCCTGCTAGGTGAATGCTCCTGCATCTCTCCGAAAAAAAGGACGGTTAACATCCCAATTTCCTCCTGAGTGGCGTGGCAGGAGGCTGGAGCAACACACAGGGAGGGCTGCTAGGAGAAAGGGAAGGAAGGCTTCTCCTTGTCCGACTACCAGAGGTGAAGCCTATCCATGCCAACCTGTGTTTATTATTTTAAGCTTAGAGTATACCTTGTTCATAATACAAAGCTCAGAAGAAGAGATACAACTTTACTAAGAAGAGCTTTATTTCACTCTACCTGACTCGTGAGGTTGTTTAAGAGTCCTTGCTAGCCCAACTCAGCACCATCGCCTGATAGTTGAGGGCAAATCACAAAGTTGGAAATGTTCTTTACCTTTAAATGCCTCTGTAGCCCCTGGTGCGTGGTTCTTATCTGGGTGAAATTTCAGTGCAAGTTTCCGGTAAGCCTTTTTCAGGTCCTCATCAGAAGCTTCTCTGTTTACTCCCAGAATTTCGTAGTAATCTTTGCATTGCTTTACCCTGCCAGCAGAGAGGGGAGAAAATATGGACAGTTAGTTTCAGCTGTGAAAACCACTTTGCATTGAATATGTCAACTCTGCAACATCTCACGCATCACAGTTTCGATCAATGTTGTTCAGTGAACTCTGGTTTACTCAGCTCTAATTCCTCAGAGGGTGACCCATTTTTTTTCACAGACTCATTCCCGCTGTGCCTGCATTACTAGCACACAAACACTCTCACAGAGCAAGTCAAGCCAGTAGAGGTAGAAGGGCCTCTCCTCAGGCAATGATATCAACCGCTGAAGAATGTGATTGGCAAATAAGCTTCAGATTCATCATGCTCGTGTTTTGGAGGCTCTTTGGGAGGGACTAGAAACAGCAGGCCGGGATCTGAAGGATAGCTGGGCTGTTGGCTTCCCCCCCCCCACTTCCTCAGATTCAGTCAATTCACAGACTTAAAAATAACATCAGCTGAATTCTAGAGGAAGAAAGAGGGAGCTGCCCAAGCCTGTATGAGCAGCCCAGCTCGTTCTGGGCACACTCGCAGCCCAGCGATGGTTCCTCCTTCTCACATGACTTCGATGAGACAGAATACAGCAGGCTGGGTTTCTGGAGAAATGGGTGACGTAACAAGCGTCTCCGTAAGTCCATTAGCCAGAGCAGCTCTTGCGCAATTCAGACCATGCCCATAACCTTAAATAAAGTCTACCAAGTGGCTGTGCCTGCAGTTCAGAACTTCCAGTATTTGCAAATGGCAGAAAGGAATAAAGAACAGCTTGAAACAGGGTTGGGAAAACAGGTGACTAGATAAACATGTCCTGGGACTTTCCAGCAGAAGCTTTAGAAGTGTATTGTGCTAACAGAGTGAAGCGTCCTGTGGTGGATTTCTACTTTATTGGGCTCTAAGAGAGACCATGAGCAGAATATCATCAGGAGAGAGGAAAAAGGATATGCCCTGTCACTTGCTACTAGAGCAAAGCTTAGAGCAGGAGGGCTGTCTACTGCAAGCTATGAGCCATGACTTCCACCTACAGGATCTTAGGACCACACGGGATTTTTCACAGTATTATTGAATAACGCTAAAGCAAACATTAATGTTAAGTCCATGAGATGAATGCATCCAAAATGCCTCTTTGGACCTCAGCCTGGAAAAGGCCTACATGCCTACAGTTCTAGCCCTCATACATGCCTTTGGGGGACAAATCTCATCCCTCGTAGGCCCAACCCAGCTGCCTCCCAGGGCTGCTGTAGCTATCCTCCTAGATACCTTTTTAAACACCTAGTGAATTAAAAACCACTCGATATGGTTCAAAGCTGACCAGATCTCCTCACATGGCACAGAACATGAGCTGTTGTCCAACTCTACCTACTCTTTCTGCCTTCCTCCTTCATGTTCCACCATTACATCTTTAAAACATTGTGAAAAACAGACTGGTATTGCATGATAAACTCAAACTGCAAGCTGAAGCCATGGAGAGCTGCACACACACCTCTTCACTGCATCCACCTGGTCCTGAGTGTAGCCCTTGGGGGCCTCCCCCCCAGCCTCTCCGTTGGCCGATGGGAAGTCTCCACTCATTTTCTTGAACTGAGGATTTGTGGACTCCCTGGATTGGGACTGGCCATTGGCTGATTGCTCATTCTTGTTGAGTGATTCAAGCAGAACTGAAATGAGAAAAAGATGAAAAGAAAAAAAAAAAAGAAGAGACCGCCAAGCTCAACCTGCCCTTCCCACTCTCCCATAAAGAGACCTCTCTTCATCTCTGCCACTGCTCTAAGATCCCCCACCCTTCGTCAGAAGGACCCTCACCTTTTCACCCAACCCTTGAGCTCCTGCTGCTTCTTGCCCAGATGTGAGGGCTACAGCTGTAGATATTGCCTAGTTCTCCCAATGCACGCAACCTCCGCCAAAATCCCAGACCTTCCCAGCCGGACAGTCCGGGAGCCACAGTGGATGACCAAAGCAGCGCATTCTTCTCCTCTCCTTTTTTTCCCACATCTCTCCTTAACAGCGAAGCATTTCCATGTTTGTTCTCTAGCATATTATAAAGCATATTATTCTTCTTTATCTCCTGCTTTTGAGAGTCTACTGCGCTGGGTAAATTATGGGATAATGCTATTTCTTTAGAGAGCTTAGAAAATAATACCATGGGATGCCAGTCACATGGGGACACAGGGACGGTCCCCTTTCGGGGACAGAGAGCTGCGGCACTGATTGCTGGCAGCACAGTAGGACCCGTAACACATGAGTCAGAAGCGTGCTTTGTTCTCTTGCGCTGCCTTACCTACGTATTTGATGTGTGTAGAGGAAGCTGTGAAAACCATCTTCTCTCTCAATTACCGAATATGAATTGCACAAACATGGTTTCCCTTTTCTTAAGTGGGGTGCACATGTGTATTGGGTAAACTGCTGCGGACTATCGCCTCCTCCTTGCAAGGCTGAGACACTCTGACACTCAGACAAAGGCTCCTCTGTCCTTTTCAGCCAAGAGGGGTCAAACATTCAGGCCTGGCGTAACAGCACAGGTGACAACACTGTGAAACCAACCGAGACTCCTCCAAGCACAGAAGTATCTTTCCATCATGCATTTCCCTGGCAGCTGGATAGCGCCATCTTTTTAAACTATTTTTGTCTTTTTTTAACCAAATATCAGACCGATCTCTTCACGCCTGTAGTTTCTAAAGTTTATATATTGCATCCCCATTAAAGAGAATAGGCACATTTTATTAAATGATTAAAACCAGACAACGTTATTTACAAAGGCGTCAGTAATTTGACGAGCTTGCAGTCCTTTATCCAGGGCCTAGAACCGAGAAGGACGTTTCATCTCCTCCTGCAGATTGCACATTACAGACCTTGCACTACAGGGGTATCACGTTCTTTATGCAAGCGCAAACAACATTTGCAGGCCAAGAGACGAGCCAAGATATCCTATCTGCCCCACAGAGCTTGTAGGGGCGAGAAAAAACCGCTCGGTAATCCAACAGCCAATACAGGCAATTGTTACAGGACAAAGGATAAAAATGACAGCAGGCTAACGAGCAGTAACTGACTAGATGAGCTTTTGAGCTCGGGGGCTTCACGGATTTCAGCTTTCAGAAAAATAAATCCTTCCCTCACCCAGGCACTTTTAAACTTTGTCTCGCAAGGCTGTCCCTCCACCAACCCCACTCTTGCTGTTTTGGGCTTCGTTCCCTACAGCCAAGAGATTTTTGGTAGCGTAGTTCCCAAAACGAACCACAGAAGTCCACGTTTGGCCACGGCTCAGTCCTGTTTTGCTCTGCAGTCCCAGTGCATCCCAAAGCCACACTGGTCCTCCGTGCAGCCACAGCACAGCGCAAATTCATGAACTACTGAAGCAGAGACTGCTGAATTAGTTTTCAGTTCTGCCAACTCAGCTCCTCACCAAGCGTGTGCTATGGATCACTCTTCCTCACCTATTAGCCAACATTTGTTCAACTGATAATTTTTCCAAAACTCCCGCTTAAAGGCGACCAGTGGGACTTTGTCTATACCAGCATGCCTGGCTGTGTTTACGTAGGAGAAGATTTTTGCTGAAATCCCCTTGCAAAACCCTTTGCTGATCCTGTGACGACTCCTGTAGGACACAGCCAGGGTCAGAGTTTGAAGCGCCGGCTGCACAAGGTCCACGTTGCCGATCGTTGTCAAACCCAGCGTAACTCATGAGAAAGAGAAGAGATTTCCCAGGGGCACACAAACTACCTGAAGACTCAACGACCACTGTGTAACTGTGGGATCTTTGGCAACATTTTGCAACTACAGACCCAAAGAGCACGGGTGAGCAACCGGCACGACATCAAGCAACGGGTCCTTGGACGGCAGCTCAGATGTGAAACTTGTACCAGCAGCTTGGTTGGGCCTGGCCACAAATCAGCACACTAACATTAACCTGCCCTGCTGCCCGCCTTTCCTTGGCTTTCCTTTCCTCCCCTGTGCTCCAGTTCTCTAACACTACATATCCCACCTTTTATTCTGGCTGTCCCAGGCCACGGGACTAGGGCAAAACGTGACTGCTTTACATTGCAAACCGGTGCTCGCTGTCGTCCAGATCTGCTTTTCTGGTGCATGCCCTAGCAGAGCTCCTCAGGAAGAGCAGTCCTTGCCAGGGTGGGTCTTTCTGTGTGCTATGCCATGCTTTTTCCTCCAAAAGTCACTTTTCCTACCCAGTAATTTCGCAAAAGTATAAACTCTGAATGGGAAAGGAAACCACATCACGCGTACGACAGGCTGATACACTGCGTTTGAGGAAGAGGCCTTGTGCAATCAGCGAGAGGATTACAGGAAGCCCTGGGCTGTCCGCAGGACAGACAAGCTGCAGAACACAGCCAAAGAATCAAAACTCAGATAAGGTCTGTCAAAGTAAAAAAGGAAAAAAAAAAAAAAATCTACAGCCCTTTGCATAAATTTCCGCAACGTTAAGAACACACGGAGAAAGAATTGTGTTTGGCTGCTTCTACAAACCAATTCCCAGTTGCTTTTGTGCCACATTAATTACGTACGCCATAAAGCTTCCAGGAAACGAGATCGTTCCTCAAAACCCATAAACCCGGCAGAAGGGTTGATGATTTTTTACGCCTGCTGAAGCGACCCGCAGCAGCTGTGCTGTGGTAATCAATGGGGGCGTACGAAACGAGGAGCAACACCCGCCGGGCGGACTAGCCGGGGAAAACAGGGCGCTGGAGCACGTAAGCTCACACAAGGTCCGTCTGTCTGCCCGCCGGCAAACCGCCGCTCCCCGGGCTGGGGGGCTGAGCGAGGGGGTTCTGCTGCCAAGCCCCGGGCC
>NW_008824986.1:410763-412612 GCF_000699105.1 Pygoscelis adeliae | reverse complement strand
GCGCCGGGAGGGGGCCGAGGGGAGGAGACGCTCGCCGGAGAGCAGCGCCAACGGGGCTGCAATTAAGACTTGCCGTGCATCGATCTCGGCTTTCCCAGTAGAGGCGGAGGGATAGATTAGTCCTACCGGGGGATGCAACAGGCTTCGTTCTGTTCCAAAAGAGAGTGTTTTGAGACAGGTGACGCCTCCACGGAGGCTGCTCAGCTGCCCGTGGGGAGCAGGCGGGACAGGCAGCAAGAACAACCGTCCCCGCGGGCAGGATGGGCAAAGCCTGCACCCCAGCATCCTCGCTGCTTGACATGACGGCATCGATGTGACATTCTTGTGTGTGTGACAGCACGGAGACCAACACCTGAACAAAGCGTGCTTACCGGCAGGCAAACTGCAGGAGAGGAGAGGAAGGAGGTGACAGTAGATGGAGTGATCCCCGATAGCAGGGTCAATATCCCAGTATCAAAATATTCTAGAAGTGTTTCATCCCCTCAAAGAAAGCCTGGAGCTGGTGGTTGTCCTTTAAGCACCCGCAGAGGGTGCTCTTCTTTGCAAGGCAGAGGCTGCAGCAGATTGCGTACGGGGCCATCCCAAACCGGACCGCTTGCCTGGGGCGGGCTGGCAACACGGGACAGCACACACAGCACCTCTGGCCTTTCCAGCGCTGACTTCTGGGCTTTGTCTTTCCAGCTCTGGAAAGTCATCATGGTTTTTTTTCCCCCCTTCCAAAACGCCCTAGCTCCGGTGACTCGCCACCAGCCTTAGGTGGAGACCTGAAGCAATCGAAAGAGATGAGCCACGAGCCATGTTGTTGTGAGCAACATCTTTACGCAATACTTTACAGAGAGGACAGCACACAGCAAATAACATCTTTCAGCCCGTTCCCGTTACAGAACAGCAACTCCCCAGGGAGAGGGCTCCCATTAGAGACCTCCTGCAGCAGGTCGCTTATGCAAGGCAGGATGGGCGGGAGAGCCAGTTGCTCCACTACTTTTTAACTGCTCTTACACCAGAGGCAGCACCTCAGCTCAAGCAGCCCCTCTGCGGGTACACCCATCCCCTCCACCCCCCGGCAGCCTGGGGGAGCACGGAGCAGTTGGCTGACTGAAATCCTGGGGTGCTCTCAGCACCTGGCTGCTCCTGGGTCCCACCGGTACGATCTATCCATGAATCCCATGGCTTCTTAGGAGCAATCTAAGAATTAAAATAACCCCCATGCCATTTTTTAATAACATTTAATAAAAGTGATTTGGGTGCAGCCCCACCAGCTCACTCGATGCCCATCTCCGCAGGCAGGGCGCATCACGAAGCGGAGGTGGCGTCAGTAAGAAAAGTCCTTTTCTTTTTCCCGAGAGGGGAATATTAAAGGGCCAGCGGCAAGCAGAAGCTGCAAATACAACAGGCTTTGATTTCTAACTTTGATTTACGAAAATCTCCTGTTATGAACAGTCTGGGCTAACCAGAGCCTGGTGCCACCCTGCAGGTGTCCGCAGCAGCAGCGCTTGCCTGCAGGTGGTGGTGGCAGGGCTGAGACGGGGAAGCCGGGTGCTCCTCCCCGACCCCGCTACTGCTTGGGCATGGTGAAGTCCCACGCCGTCTCCTGGGCGCATTTCCACATTGCCCGCATAAGTCGTGTGAAGCCCATGTCCTTGGGCTTCTCCAAGCCTCTCATAAGGCGCTGCTTCATTATGGCAACAAATTCCTTGTTGCTCAGCTCGCCGTTCCCTGCGAGAAGAAGAAGAAAAAAATTAGAAACACTGAAACCCAACAACCACCACCTCCCCGCATGCACTAACTTTAAAGGGCAGCAGCCGCAAGTGTCATTTCTTGGCAGAGACCGAAATCCCGTTTGGCTTCA
>NW_008824986.1:410422-410657 GCF_000699105.1 Pygoscelis adeliae | reverse complement strand
AGCAAATGCAAAGCAAATGCAAAGCAAATGCAAAGCAAATGCCCATGCGCCCCACAGGAAACTCTCCGCTTTAAGTGGTTTAAGAAATTACAGGAGCACAGGGTAACAGAGCACAGATTTTTCTTAATGGAACAGAAGGGAAGATTCATTAAAGTAATCTAGTGAGGTTATTGAGAGTTATGTCAACTATATTTATGTTAAAAATAAGATGATAGTAAATTGGGACAAATTTTAT
>NW_008824986.1:401860-410387 GCF_000699105.1 Pygoscelis adeliae | reverse complement strand
TGCTGAACCACCAATAAATTAAAACCTCTGGGATTTTTATTTAGGACGCTGGTTGATTGGAGGGGACAGCAAGCCACGGCACGACCAACAGCCGGACACCTGTCTGCTAAGCAGCTGATGCCTTCTGCCACGATGCCGCACATATCCTGTTGCCTGTTTTGCTCCCCTGCCTATGGCGCACAGTTTTAGCTTTTGGGGAGCAGCACAGGAAAGCAACCCATCTTTGGGCACAGAAGAAATAGGAGGGACATCAGCCCTCAAGAAACAAACCCGCCAGTGCCATCGGTTCCCCAGATCAAAGGAGCGAGAATCTCTCTGGCTGATATGGGGAACCACATCATTACATTTCACGAACAAGTTTTCTTCATTTGAGAGCTTCTTTTCCTGCCTCACATCCGAATGCAAATCTGGGCAGTGAAATTCCAGCAAACTATCAAGGGGCGAGTAAAATTCCCTCCAGTGCTGCAGGTTTTTGATGCGTGCATGGTAACGTCTATAAACACCGACAGAGTGGCAACACAAAAAAAACCCTCAAAAACCAAAACGGTCTGCGCCTGCTTTTCCACTTGATTCCTTCCTTACAGGGACTCCTCTGGCAACCACAGTCTTTCCCCCCAAAGGTTTGCTATCAAAATATTTAGCAGATTCTCCTACAAGAGGATGCAACCGGAGAATATTTGGCTACGCTTCGGTTCACTCTAGTCTCCAGCCTGATCACCTGGCTTGAGGGTTGTATCAAAGTGGCACTGAAGGACAGAGAAAAATAAAAGAAGAGGTGCAACCTTAGAAACGTGCAAAGAAGCAGGTGGGGCTGAAACCAAGAGGGGCAACAAGGAATAAAATAAAGATATTTTTTTTTTAATGTTCATTTTTATATCAGAAAGTAAACAACTGTCTATTTATGCATCACCGCTGCTGCTCAGAGCTGCCAGATCCCAGTGACTGTGCTGGAGAAGCAGGGCGCCAGCAAGGTCTCTGGTTTCGGCTTGATAGTTTTGGGCAAATGCAGGATTTTGCTACTTTCCAGTTCTGAATTGCTGCCATCATCCCCTGGTGGCAAAGACTCCACTAATTCTTATTAAATCAACCCGAGGCTGCTTCATTGTGGCACCAAGCTACCCCAAAGTGCTCGCATCCTCTGCGGGCCAGCAAAGCAATGAGCTTCCCAGCACAGCACAGAGCTGCCATTTATTAAGCTGATATTTGTCCAGGACTTTGGAGATAACAAAGTACCAGATAGGCTCGTTTCCAACACCGGAGCACAACAGCTCGTTTTGTTGAACAAAACAGAGTTTTGAGGGCAGGGGGGGGAAGCTGTGCATGCCAAACGCTTGCATCCAGTGCTTTAAGATCAACATCTCGGAAGCTGGGTACCACCAGATACCCTTCCTAGACAGGCAGGAGCATCAGTACAGATCCACGGCCAAAGAGCGGATGGTGGCATGGCAAGAAGAGCCAAGGCCATGGCAAGTTTTCATGGCGGGCATTTTTTCCCTCTATTTCTTCTACCGGGTCGACTCTCACCCAGCCTGGCCGAGAGGAACGGGGTGAGGTTGGGGTCACTCACCATCGCAGTCGAAGAGCGCGAACACCACATCGCACACGTGGTCAGAGAGCTCCACCTTGGCCACTGTCCTGGCCACTTGCTGCATCGTCACTGCAACGGAGGGAGGGCACAAGGTTAGCGAGACGTCGTGATCTGCCAACCGCAGCGAATGCAGGCAGAGGAGGGGAAGACTCTTGCTCCTCCACGGAAAACTGCCTTTACGAAAAGGTGTCATGTTCAAAGAGGCTTGAAATAAGCTTCGTCCCCAGCCCCAGCACATGCCTCAAAACCAGGCTCCTCAAAGCCTTCGCCTTCCTACTGCAACACCGCATGGGGTGCGGAAAGGCTGCTGGTGAGCACCGACGTGCCGATACCTGTGTGTTCAAGATAAACACTAAAAACACTGAGATGAGATTTTCCCCCCCCCTTGGGTTACAAAATTGGAAGAAGTGTCAGCACTACAGCAAACACCAAGTGGGAAACCTCTCCTGACGGGCTTGATCAACAAGGCAGCTCCTTCTGACAGTGTTGCAAAGATGATACTCTATGAACCAACTATTCCAACAGGCTGGGAATAATAAAAACCGGTTTTCCTGTTACGCAACCCAGGGCCAATAATTGCAGAACAAACCCATCCACCCTCTCCCTGTGATAGGCTCTGCAGCAAGCAGACAAGGTTAACCTTGCAATAAAATAAAGAGTTGTAATGAATTATTTCACTTCCCCCCCTAGACTGGCAGCTGAGTTCATCAGCGAAGAAGCAAGCGGTAGTTTTATTCACGCCTCTAGAAAAGAGCAATCTGCGGAGCTATCAATCTGGCAGGGTTATGCAGTAGATTTTTCTGCATAAAGGGAAAAAAAACCCCCATCATTGGGCTGGTTTAGCTGTCTCCCAACATGTATTTGTGTGCATCTGGCTGCCCTCTAGTCTCCCTTTGACAGCTGCTAATTGAAGAAAGGAGGGGAGGCAAGAGCAGCTCAGTTGTCACTGTTCGTCAGGGCTGAAACAGCCTGCGCCCTTCCAGATA
The DNA here is from genome assembly GCF_000699105.1 of Pygoscelis adeliae. Lineage (NCBI taxonomy): Eukaryota > Metazoa > Chordata > Aves > Sphenisciformes > Spheniscidae > Pygoscelis > Pygoscelis adeliae. Next base: position 407,813 of record NW_008824986.1, on the reverse strand, counting down.
CTTGATAAACCAGAAGGGCTTTGCAAGAACGTGAGCATATATTAAGTTAAATTGCTTCCCTGCGAAGTCTGACCCAAGGAAACCCTGTCCGGAGACACTTCGCACCGCAGCAGCGAGCCCACAGCAACTGGGATGAATGTTTAGCTGCGGAGCTCCCCTTCAGCAAGGAAAAAGAAGGAAGTGGCGCGACACAAAATCAGATTGAAACCAAAAAAGCCTCTGCTTTCACCCACAGCATCCTTCTGGGTTCATGCACTCCGGTCCCTTTGCAGAGCTACTGGGCCTTCAGAAATTTTGAAGAGTTACATGTCAGAAAGGAAAAAATAAGCACCCAATCTATACCATAATCAGATTAATTAGAAACTGCATAAAGTGTTTCTAATAGGATTTCTTTTTTTTTCACGAATGTTCAGATTATTGGTTCCTTCCACCCCATTTCTGCTCCCCTGAGTGAGGTTTGGGGTTTTGGGGGAGGATTCCACAGCCACCATCGGGTCCTTTTCACCTATAAAATCCCTCCTTTTACTAAATAATGCAGAAGAGAACTGAAATTAAACAGAAGGTGGGTTAATCTCAAGTAGGCACCCACTGTTTCCCTGTAATTATTCTTTTTGAGTTAAAATCCTTTCCTACGTGAGAGACGTAGCTCTGGTTTGCAGTTATTACTCTGTATTTCAGTTCTGTCACTGTAAGTCAGGATACAGCCACTGCTTCTGTGAGTGTCCTGCTGGCAGCCAGAGCCTGCTTTGGGGAGGGCAGAGGCAATGTAATCATTAAAGAAAACTTGAATTAATTTTTTTCCCCAGTCTTACACCGAAACCTTGCCAACCGAGCCGTGGGGAGACTGCATGTGTCTCCCAGCCCACCCACGCCAACTAGGCTGCAGAATATACTGTGCCACGCACACGGCACAGCCCTCAATAAAACCTGGATAGCAAAGGAAACGGGAATTCACGTTTTAAGCACAGTTCAGCCACCACGTCCATGCATCCCTTTTCTTTTGGCGCTCTTCTTCTGAATACGCACAAATTAGCCAGCAAGATGCAACATGATCGAATGAATGAACTGCAACACAAGCGAGCAGGCGCATTAGATGGCAGCAGCCCTCCAAAAAGGGCTTTAAAGGTCCACCATTTAATTAGCTCACACTGACATCAAACGCTCACAAATTAAATGACAAAGCTGCCTTCAGCTTTCCCCCTTGATCCGGAGGGAGGGACTGATGGCCAGCATCACACATACCCCAAACCAGAGGAGAGAGTGACTATAAATTGCACGAGTATAATGCAGTATTTATAGGTCCTCTTTGATCAAATACCACAAACACGAAGTGGCGGCAAACGCTGGAGCCGAACAGTGGATGGCATAGTCCTTTTTACCAAGATAAATGCCCTGCCTCTGGATTTTATATATGCCTTTATAAAAGGCACCTTTCTCCTCCCCGATTAGGCAATGCTCATTCCCTAAATACAGTCCTGGCTCCAGCCAGCTGCAAAACATGCACTGTAACTCCTACCTGCCACGCGCACTGCTGAGGGACCTCAGTAACGCGCAAAGCTCAAGGAAGAAGAGGAGGTTTAAGTAACAGAAAAGAGTTTATCTAAACTTATTTCTCAGCTTATTTTTTCCCCAGAAAGTCCTTCTGCTGGGGAGGCACTTTAAAACACCTCAACTTTGCCTGACGGCAGAGGTTTTAGGCGCTGTAAGCCACCTCTTACCTGAGGCCCAGACCTTCAGACAGCAAAAGCGTATCTCTGTTTCCTCAGACAGCAACACTGAATTACATCTAAAAGGAGTTAAATGAAAATCTTCTTTAAAAGTGCTCAACCAAGCTTTGATACCATCCTCTCCTCCTGGTGCCCCGGGTACGCTACTGAAGAAGTTATTTGCTATAGCCTTATATGGAAAAAAAGTTAGAATGATTACTTTAATTATAAGTCATGTTATTCTGCTGAGTTTTCACCCTCCTCCTTCCATCTCTACAGGGTGTTGCCTGATCCCTCCCTCCTCTTTGACATCTGCTTATTTATTTTTCACAGCTGCAGTTTTACCAGCTGTAATTTGTACTTACGGCCACCAGTTACTGCTTCCTCTCTTATTAATCCAACTGCGCAAGTGTCACCTCCATCACATTGTTCTTGCTCGATGCAGAAATTCTGCAAAAATGTTATTTCACAGGGGCTGCGTGACTGTGCTGTGCTCGGTAACGATTTTGTTGGTTTTTAAGGAGTCGTAAGGAAGGGGAAAGTGTCGCTGCTCTCCACTTTGACGCACACGCTCCAGACTACAAGGTATCTTGGTGAGGCAAATAAAATTTGAAGTAAACCAGCGTCATTTCTTTACCATTTTGCAAAATGAAATAGATGCTGTCTGGGGAAATGTCTCCTAAAACAAAGCTTGTCCAGATTTGGGGTTTTGGGATGGCTGCATCTGCATCCATCTCTACACGGGGAAGTTGCCTGGATTTTATAACACCGAAAATGAGTTCCACGTTTCTATCTTGAAAACCTATGTGGCTTTTAAAATTTCAAGTGTTAGTGTCTCCCACTGGTTCCTTTAATGAGCCATCTGAGTTATTTTATGCAAGTTTAGTGTCTGCACAGTTATCTTTTTTTTCACTCCAATTCCCAGAACCGCACCATGAGTAATGCCTCAAGTGCTTACAAACAGGGCTTTTCTATGGGCCAGAGCCTAGCCAGATGGCAAACTTCACTTTTTTTCCTCTGTCTTGAGATTAATCACACATTTGGCCAAAATAAGAGGCAGCTGGGTTGCTGCTTTCATTTCCTGCACAGCACCCAGGGTGACGGGAGCAGGGGTCCCTGCCCTGCATGGTCCCAGGCTGCAGAGGCAGGACATGTACTCTGGGCTCCCAGAAATCAGGGTACGTAGGGTCTCACGTTGATATGCACATTTCATTTTAAGCATTCCAGTTGGAAACGTTGCATGCCATCACTGACAATATAACTAGCAAAAATCTATTTAAATTTTTTCAAATAATTTGCACATGTATGTGCCGGAATATCCATCCAGAATAGAGATGTACAAACCCTACGCAATCCTGTGGCACAGCACATTTTTCTTTTTCTTCTCAAAATGTGAGGCTGCAGCCCTGCAGCTGAGTAGAAACTGTTTTAACATCAAAGGGAACATGACGGAAAGTCATGGAGATCACGATTCTGGGAAAAAAGCAGAGCTACCAGACCAAAGGCAGAGCCGATCCACTGTTTACGTAATATTCACAGTTATAAATAAGTAAAGAAAGGAGATTCCAACACAGAAAGTGGTTTCTAAACTGAAACGTATTCAGCATCTTCCAGGGCTGTTGATTTATGGAGAGCTTGTCCTCCTCAGGGTTACCAAACTGATTTCTTAAAAGCCTTGTGGACAGGCACCCTCTGCTGTGACAGAGCTTTGCCCAACTCGTTGCATCAGTGCTCAGCAAACACCACACCGTAATTGTGCATGTACTAAAACCAAAGGGCAGGAGACCTCCAGACCCCCTGCTTGAGGGCACGGTGCCAAGCACTTCCACTGTCCCTCTCCATCAGGATGCACACATACACACATGTCAACCCACTGGTGTGAGGGCAACAAAGGTGACAACCCGTGACCCTGACTTGCCTCTGCAAGGACACCAGATTTCATCGTTCAACTCTTCTCCTTCTCACAAATTATCGCAAATACTCATCCAGGCTTTCTTACACACCCAGAGAGGCTGCGGCACCTCCATCCTTGGAGATATCCAAAACCTGACCGTAGGTGGCCCTGGGCGAGCTGCTATAGGTGACCCTGTTGGACTAGAGGGTCTCTAGAGATCCCTGCCAACCTCACCTACCCTACAGAAGTCCTCCCCATGCAACTACCAGCATTGACTACATGCCATTACTCCAGAGGAGTGATCTGAGCTGTGCCTCCATGGGGGACTGACTTCTTTCATCCAGCTCCGAAGGCAGGTTAAAGTAAGCAGCAATTCAATGACAAATACATGCTGCAATCAAAACTCACCTCTACCTCCTTCTAAATTCCCTGTCAAGTCTGCAGCCGTTTCAAGCTCCATACTTCAAATAAAACCATCTTCGATTAACCCCTCCTGGGCTCCAGTCCCGCTCCAAGCCAGCTGAGCCACCGGAGCAAGCAGCAGGCTCAGCCGTCTCCCCTCGCTTTGGCCCATCTCTAGCGAAGCGCACCTGTGCCTTGCCCTAAAACACAAATGAGTTATACCATGGCTCTCTGCCGGCACCAGCAGAACGGCTGCTTGGAAAGTCTGGCTGCGGACCCTGCCAAAAAAAAGTGCAATTCACACCCTCGCCTCGAAAGGGGAATAAGCGACAAATTCAGCTCCTGTCCTGCTGCCAGCTGTAAGCCCAGGCTGGGAAAGTTTTCTAAGTAATGCTTATGATTTAAGAGAATGACAACTATTATGTTTCTGGTAAAATGAAAGATGGACTAACAAATAATCTGTGCATTATTCTATGTATCATTAAAATACAGGTTTGTGATCCTTTTTAGAAGAAGAGGCTACTTTAATTCAACACAGAAAACAGGTTGTCAAGCTATGGCTGTTTGGTGCCATCTATTTTTTTTCCTCTTAAATTTTAAACGGCCCTTCTAAAATTATAATAACGTTTACTGCATTAGGTTAGCAGCAATTTATTTGATATACAAACTATCCTCTTCCCCACATGATGAGTAGTTTTTACATTTACTAGTTTTTAATAAGCAATCTTGTGAAAGCTTGACTTCTGGAAAAGTACACTCCATTTACTGTTTATTTGATTTGTGGGTGTAATATCCAGACTCGGAGCGCACGCATATGGAAATGGGTAATGCATAGACAATTTAGGCATGGGAGCACAGAGATCCCTGCTGCAAAACCCAGGTGTATCGCTGCAGCTCACTTCTGCACCTTCGTTAGGACCACAGCAAAACGCTCTCTTCATGCCTCCTGCCAGACACACAGGAGCATCTCTGGGTTGATCAGCACAGAAGAACGCGAGGGGTGATTTGTGTCAGCTACCAGGCATACATGAAGAGGGGATTTGCAGGATAACCCTCCTCTTCTGCCCGAGCCTGAGGAAATCTCTTCCGACAGCTGGTACCCCGCAGGTAGGGACAGGGGTCTGGGGCCAGCCGAGCCCACGAGCGGTTTGAAGCCATGCCCTGCACACCACCAAACCTCCCCAGGGTTTCTTACCCCAGCCAAAGGACTCCCAGCTCAATGGCTGTGGCTCCAGCACAAGCTCGTTAATCACACATAATCACACACTGATTTACCAGCTGTGCACGGACCTAAATACTCCACAAACACATATTGCATGACTGGGCAATTGCTGTTTTACTGTAGACACTGAGTAAACCGGATTCACTGGGCTATTACCTCCTTGTGGGACGCTGCAGAAAGGGCTCTGCGCAGCAGCAGCACATCTGTACTTCATGGTTTTTACTTTTAAATGAAAGAAAATCCTATCAAGTTCTTTTAACTTGAAGTCTTAAGATAACAGTGATCTAAAACAAAGAGTACAGATGATCTCCCCCAAAAAATCAAAGACGAGGAGGGCTGTTGACACGCACAAGAAGAGGTGTGACACATTTGACTACCTTTGTAATTCCACTGCCCAAAAACCTATTAATGTCTTAACATTTCCACAACAGCAGTGGCTGGAAGAATAGCTGACTTCTGAAACATTTAATTTTGCAGCGGCCTAAATACATCAGCTTTAACTTTCTAGTAGACAAGAGTTTCCACTTTGCCTAAAAAACTTTTAATGAGTGCCATTTTTTTTTTCATATTCCCAGACTGAGTGTTTTTAAAAAAAAACCGCAAAAAAAATCTAGAAAAGAAAAGCACACACTTGTGACAAATCCTGGCAGCAGAGAGTTGGACTTTTTTTCTTTAAAATGTATGGTATTTTTTCTTTTTTTTTTTTTTTTTTTTAATTGGTGTGTCAGC
>NW_008824986.1:400838-401799 GCF_000699105.1 Pygoscelis adeliae | reverse complement strand
GAAGGATATGGATTGGTCTGATCAATAAATGACACTATTACCAAGCTCCCCAGGAAACACCAGCTCTGAAGTTTATTCAGCCAGCTCCTCCAGCCACGCGCAGTCTCTGGACTGTGGGTTATCTGAAGAGAGCCTCCTCTGGACAGACTTTAATGCTCAGTCTGGGACCTCAGTGGGGTTCCAGTGCTCCCCTTCCTTCCCTCCAGTGTGCCTGGGAGCTCCAAAGGTGCTTGCCATTACTTGGATTTCAGATCAGAAATGCAGCATCTGGCCACACAGCTCTTATTTCTAAGCAAAGCCTCCCATTTTTTGAGCAAAGCTGAAACAAAACAAGGGTCGAAACGTTCCTACCACCAGCTCCACTGCTGGTTAGTGCCTCTGCCGCATAAGAGAGACCTCTACAGAAGATAGAATTTGCAAGAATACTTCTTATAATACCGCTTGTCTTCGCCAACAATAATTTTTCAAGTACTTCGTGAAAGGAGAAAACACCTCACTCCAGAAGACATGGATGAAGAAGAAACACTGGTGTGCCTGTGCTCTGGTCCCAGAGCCCGTGATACACTCACTAGGTCATCTTGCCTCTGCACGCATCAGGCCTGAATGGGCCTGCTGAAGATACCACCATGATATCACCACTTACTAATCAGTCACCATGAAATTACCGCTTCCTAATCTATTCAGGCTATATATTTCAGCCTTTTTTTCCCACTCTGTGTCTACAGCTGGGGAAGTATAAAACCTGAAATCCCTCTTTATCCATGGACGTAACAAGTTAAAGCTCTCATTACAGGGAGGAACTGCGATTTCGGTACGTTTTCAGCCTGGGCTCATTCAACATCTTCCCAACTTCAAAGATACAGCATGAATCGCGCTCCCTCAAGCTTTCAGTGCCTGTCCATCTTGCAAGTTTTAATACCTTTATCAAGCGAAGCTCCAGCCATGTGGTAGCAGCTCAAAG
>NW_008824986.1:350337-397147 GCF_000699105.1 Pygoscelis adeliae | reverse complement strand
CGCAATGGCTGTGGCTCCAGCACAAGCTCGTTAATCACACATAATCACACACTGATTTACCAGCTGTGCACGGACCTAAATACTCCACAAACACATATTGCATGACTGGGCAATTGCTGTTTTACTGTAGACACTGAGTAAACCGGATTCACTGGGCTATTACCTCCTTGTGGCGCTGCAGAACCGGATTCACTGGGCTATTACCTCCTTGTGGGACGCTGCAGAAAGGGCTCTGCGCAGCAGCAGCACATCTGTACTTCATGGTTTTTACTTTTAAATGAAAGAAAATCCTATCAAGTTCTTTTAACTTGAAGTCTTAAGATAACAGTGATCTAAAACAAAGAGTACAGATGATCTCCCCCAAAAAATCAAAGACGAGGAGGGCTGTTGACACGCACAAGAAGAGGTGTGACACATTTGACTACCTTTGTAATTCCACTGCCCAAAACCCTATTAATGTCTTAACATTTCCACAACAGCAGTGGCTGGAAGAATAGCTGACTTCTGAAACATTTAATTTTGCAGCGGCCTAAATACATCAGCTTTAACTTTCTAGTAGACAAGAGTTTCCACTTTGCCTAAAAAACTTTTAATGAGTGCCATTTTTTTTTTCATATTCCCAGACTGAGTGTTTTTAAAAAAAAACCGCAAAAAAAATCTAGAAAAGAAAAGCACACACTTGTGACAAATCCTGGCAGCAGAGAGTTGGACTTTTTTTCTTTAAAATGTATGGTATTTTTTCTTTTTTTTTTTTTTTTTTTTTAAATCGGTGTGTCAGATCTGAGAAGATACCTGATATGGATTAGCTCAGAAAAGGAAAAACACAATGAGATGAAGGATATGGATTGGTCTGATCAATAAATGACACTATTACCAAGCTCCCCAGGAAACACCAGCTCTGAAGTTTATTCAGCCAGCTCCTCCAGCCACGCGCAGTCTCTGGACTGTGGGTTATCTGAAGAGAGCCTCCTCTGGACAGACTTTAATGCTCAGTCTGGGACCTCAGTGGGGTTCCAGTGCTCCCCTTCCTTCCCTCCAGTGTGCCTGGGAGCTCCAAAGGTGCTTGCCATTACTTGGATTTCAGATCAGAAATGCAGCATCTGGCCACACAGCTCTTATTTCTAAGCAAAGCCTCCCATTTTTTGAGCAAAGCTGAAACAAAACAAGGGTCGAAACGTTCCTACCACCAGCTCCACTGCTGGTTAGTGCCTCTGCCGCATAAGAGAGACCTCTACAGAAGATAGAATTTGCAAGAATACTTCTTATAATACCGCTTGTCTTCGCCAACAATAATTTTTCAAGTACTTCGTGAAAGGAGAAAACACCTCACTCCAGAAGACATGGATGAAGAAGAAACACTGGTGTGCCTGTGCTCTGGTCCCAGAGCCTGTGATACACTCACTAGGTCATCTTGCCTCTGCACGCATCAGGCCTGAATGGGCCTGCTGAAGATACCACCATGATATCACCACTTACTAATCAGTCACCATGAAATTACCGCTTCCTAATCTATTCAGGCTATATATTTCAGCCTTTTTTTCCCACTCTGTGTCTACAGCTGGGGAAGTATAAAACCTGAAATCCCTCTTTATCCATGGACGTAACAAGTTAAAGCTCTCATTACAGGGAGGAACTGCGATTTCGGTACGTTTTCAGCCTGGGCTCATTCAACATCTTCCCAACTTCAAAGATACAGCATGAATCGCGCTCCCTCAAGCTTTCAGTGCCTGTCCATCTTGCAAGTTTTAATACCTTTATCAAGCGAAGCTCCAGCCATGTGGTAGAAGCTCAAAGCTGTGTCCACGTCATTTATGTTCTTCAGAAAAGTGAAGAAGCTCTCCACCTCCTCAAACGTCAGCCCCTAGGACAGAGAAAAGACGGTCTTACAGTGATGGGAAAAAGCGATTGTGACACTACCTGGATTACAAACAACAAAGTGACTCATCAGCATCATCTGCACACTCAAAACACTCCTACCTTGGCACCTGCAGATATAGGTTGCGACCTGTACTTTTGTTAACCACCTCTGCTCCCCTCCTGGCCCCACCAGTCGTGCGATGGGAAGGGACTTCCCCATGCACGGTCAGCGGTGGCAGAGACCGAAAAGCATTTCTCCGGCCCTTGCTCCGCAGCCAGTTCTCACCCAGAAGAGCGGACACACCATAAGCCTGTGGTTGGGATGCAGGAGACCGCTGCAAGCAGTTTTATTTGTATATTTTTTTCAAGGCTGCACACTTGCAATGACAATAATGAAATAGTTCAAGCGCTACATGGTCTCTCCCAAGAGATTCAGGGATGCCTGGGGGGATCCATGTCTTACGCAGTGTTGCAGAAGGTGACACTGCGAACCACAGCACATATAGATGTGCCCCAGTTAGCTTTGCTGCTGGTGGCAGGATGGCTGCGGGGCTGGATCGCTGTCTGCTCTACTTACTAGCACAGTTGCCCAGGGCTTGGCTTGCCCTGGGATGGGTGAACGTGTGCTCAGTGGGCGCTGACAGCCACGCACTCGGATAGTCATGGAAATGCATCCTGAGATCCCTCAGCGCTGGCACCGCTGCAGCACAGCACAGCTGATGGGCAGGCAGGGGATAAGCGACATGCTCCTCTCTGCACCAATCCGACTGGCAAGGAGCCCGCTGAGAGAGCCGCTGCCGACGAGCGCAGCTTTGGGACCCCCACCCAACACTACACAACACCCGATTTTATCAATCCGTTTAGCACCAGCACGAGTGCTGAGACAAGAGCTGCAGCCTCCAAACTCCCCCACCATGGCCACAGCCTGGAGCCAATGGAGGGGGTAAATCATCACCACAGTAATAACCACTCGGCTTTCCTCTCTGGAAGAGATAAATCAGCTTGTCAAGAGGAGTTCAGGTTCAGGCTCCTCCTGTCCTGTTTAGCACAACAGACTGATATAGCAAGATACTAAAAATCCCAACTGCATAACACGGCACGGTTTCATGGTCTGGATGGAAGAGCAAATGTTCAGCGGGTGCTGTCAAATACAAATTTATATGATCTCTTGTAACCCTGTTCAAACTCTTCCATTCTAATCAGGGAAGAAGCCACCTATCTTTTTTTGAAAGAAAAAGCACATTTTTTATGATCTTCTCACACAGACATGGTGCCTCTAGAATTGTAAGCAGAAGAATTACAGAAAATTTGCAGCTTGTTCCTATCGTTGCTGTAACTGAGTATGTGGCAATACACCGCTGATGTATGTTGCACAGCGTGCACACCCATAAATCCAACAGCAGGCTTTGTCAGCCCTGGATTCATGGATCCAGACCAAAAAGGATGAGATAGCAAAATGCACACACGGACAACGGATCTGAAAAAATCCCCAGTTACTGTACAGGAAGCTTTCTTGAAATGTATACCTGCTCCGCTTCCCAAGTGGCATGCTAAAAGATGTACAGCAGAATTAAATAAAACACCGTCCTAGCAAAAAAATCAAATAAATCAGGTACTTCTGCAGGAAGTACTGCAAAGATTCCTCTGTTTTGTACAACAGATCTAGAGGAGAAAAGATCTTTGTAATTCAGACACCTGTCCGGATGCCTCCCTGCTATGCGTTTCCTGACTGACATGCTCCTGCCTGGGAGCAAAGCACTAAAAATGTGGAAAGCCTGCAGGAACCAGGAGGTGTGCGGCCACTTTCAGGCCAGCAGAAGACACTGTGCTGTGGTTTAGCTGCTCTGTTTGGGACATGTGAGGTTTGCGGTAGCGGCCACAAGGCATCCCAGCAGCTATTCTAATTTTGCATTTTCCTGGAATTTTCCACGACGAAATGGCAGATGTCAAGGCCAAACATTGGCCTGTCTGTGCAAAACAGCCCCTTGCTTAGTACCAACACTGCAGTTGCTATTGCTTCAGTGGGTAACAGGGAAGGTTTACATGCTTACAGACGTAAACTTGTGGCCCTTTCACCAGCTGAAAAAGCAAAACCAATGACATATGGGGGTATCCTACAAATCTGGGCTTTCAATGTGGACAGAGATACTGAATCTCTGTAGCAAAAATGCCATCAGTATTATGAAATCTAGTATTTTATTGATGAATCCTATAGTTGAGGTTGGCATCAGCATTAACTCCTTTCCAGCTACCAAAATCAGAGACTGGGACAGCCTCAGGCTTGCACTGACAAGCTGACAGATGAATGATCACCTTCATCAGTCAGAAGTCTGAGCATGGGAATTTTTATCTATTCCCCGTCAATGTGTTTGTCAGTGCTGCTCGGCTCTTCCTAAGTTATTCACATCTCCATTGAAAGACCAATAGATGTTTCCACTATATAATAGAGGCTTGTGTTAATTTGCAATCACAACAAATTGCATATCTGGAGAGCACTAGGGTAGCGATTATGGGATCTGGATGATCACTTCTTTCAAAGCATTTGTAGATCTAGCTGTTGATTCATAAGCCTGAATCCTTTCATCATTTAAGTAACACTAGCAATACATAAGCAGGCAGACTCCAGAAGTGCATATCTGCTTGCAACATGCATCTTACAACAGCTCAAACACCTTCTGCAAGAGTTAGGGCTTTTCACCTGGGAACCCAGGTTTCAGCTGGGGAGAATTACATCTCGCTCCCACCCTCTGCCATCTTAACAGAAAAATATGCTACACAGCCCCCCAAGCACGTGTAGAAGATGACCTGAATCGCTAGTTTCTGAAGAGTCATTTTGGTTTTCTAGCAGTTAGGGAGACATAAACCAAATACCTTGCTTGTAAATACTACCGACGACTCAAGTCCTTTTTACTAGGAGAAAAGCAGCTGTCTAAGTGTAACTTGAGGGGGAGGGTCATAGGCAATTTTAAACAAAGAGCATGGCAGCTTCGCTGAACATGCAGAGGAGTTCACGTACCCAGGGCCAGATAGTGTTTTTCCTCAAGAAAAATAAAAATGAAAGCAGATTATCAATTAATACATTGGAATGTAGAATAACGATGTTGGAAAATGGCTGAAGGTTAGATTAAAACCAGAGCTTTAACGTTTTGGAGGCTGCCAGGGTTGTCTTGTGCAGAAAAGTTAATTGCATCAGACAATGAAGATAATGTTTGGCAGATTTCATAAGAAAGCACTCACAAGGTAAATTGCATTTCCAAGGTAAAGCTTGCCGGGTACATTTGGTACAATTACTGCCATTCCTCTCCCAGCACCACACTATTAAAATTATTTTACTCCCACTTTCTTTGGAAAGCAATAGCAAGTCAAAGCCCCTACTGCTTTCGGTGTAGAGGGGAGTTACAGTAGGTTAGTAAACTGTGCAGATGATACTAGGCTGCTGTGAGAGTAGGCTAGTGAAGTGTGTAAAGAAGGGATTTGGGGAAAAATTCTTCCTGCAAAACATGTTTGCATCATAAACCTCTCTGACCTACAAGGTGTTCAGCGACTGGAAGGTATTGCAGGGTAAATGAAGTGACTGGGCAGCTTTAATGTCTCTTTGAGGTCTGGGAGCAGAAGGGAGAGCAGTGGATAGCACCGACTCCGCTCCCTTTTTATACGATGGGAGTAAAGCAGAGCCCGACCAAAACAGCTGCTTGCTCTGCAGATGTCTGGGTTACAAACACAGAGGAAGAAGCAATGCCAGCGTCGAGCTTATGCAGTTTCAAGTAGGAGAACACTCTCTGGCTTAATACTCCATTCATTTACAAAGAAAACTTTGCAAGCGCATCCCTGAATAAGTTATCCAGAAAGCTCGAAAGACGGTTAATATGATTCTGGCCACAGCAGTCCTGTTTCTAAAGAGATGGGGAAATTTAAGTGACATAAAAACACTGACAGCTGCACCAGGGTGATCCAATAAAAGTACATAAGTGTATTTAGATACAAAGCGCTGCACACAAATCTGAAAGGGATATGGTCTTCTAAAATACCCCAGGGGGAAAAAGAAACCCACAAACTTTCAAGAAAAGGTTCTCTTATATAAAAGACAATGCAAAGTCAGGCACGAGGCTGGATTCTCCGTGAAGTAAAACCTGCTGAAGTGGAGGATTTCAGTGCCTGATTTCTCTAGCTCTGCATAAGCACTGACTGAGCTGCCCTGGCTGCAAAAAAGGCTTATCTGCCTCCACTGCAAAGCAGTTGGCACTTCTTGCGTCCTTTACATCTCCTCGAGCCATTACACATCTTGTACTTATTAAGAGAGAGGCCATCTCATTTTAGGATTTTGGGTCTTTCATTCCCTCCAGTCTAAGGAATCATGTGTTTTCCACCAATTCTGTTTCTTCCAAATGTCATTTTTTGTCCTATTCCTCAATTTCTCTCCTTGAAAGTGCTTGGACTAAAGACAGAAAAAGACTTACCCTCAATCCAGTTATCTACAAACAGAAACACAGTCTGGCTGATTTGGGGATGAGGAATAAGGTAAAAACAAAAAGTTCTTCCTCTGCCACAGATGTCAGGGTCTTGGCTTACACATGAAAGGAAGAAAACATCTTCTGTAAGAAACCTTCCAAAATAACTCCCTCTGCCTAATTTCTCATACACCCAGCCACTGTTCAATAAGTGTGTGTGTGTATTAAAGAAAACCCAAATCACAGCAAAAGAATTGACAGTTTGGGAACATTAACATCAGAGCTGATATTTCTGTTAGACACATCACAGTTAAGTATTTTTTCCACAAGAAATCAAATGATTCCTGTTAAAACTCAAGAGGAGCAGAGGTATTGGAAAAGCCGAATCTGTAGCGTTTCGCTCAAAGATCAAATAAACGGACACTACCTTGGAAACATCAATGGTCTTATTTAAGCCAGAGACAGCAAACTTGAGAAGTGAGATTTCCAAATATTAACAAGCAACATGTCTCAGCTCCGGTGACATGTTGACACCATCTATTGATAACAGCCTATTAAATATTGAGCCTATTTTCCTACAAAACATGAAAGAATCTGCAAAAATACGCTCTTTCTGGCACCCCGAGGCCACGAGAAGCTGCAGGTACCACAGCTCCTCCGGCAGGAACACAACTCTGAGCATGGCCTTTTGGTTCACTTACAGTTTCCTCCAGTTTTTAGTTTTTTGGCATTATTTGCAGTTAATAGAGACCTATTAGTCTACGTGCTCCACTGCTTCAGTACACCGAAATTCTCCTCCAGCACCAGTGAAAGAGGGAGAAAATGGGGGAAAAACGTCACTGGCATGGCTTCACATGAACTGAGGATTCCTGCACATCACAGGAGTCCAGTTAAGGCACCAAAAAGGGACAAAAAAGGACTAGACCCCGGCCAACACTTGTGTTTTATAACATACTTTGCATCTAAACCAGTTAAGAAATAAACGCCAGTTCTGATGCCAGGAGGAAGCAGCTCTAAAACAGTCAGACCAACCCAATCCACAGCCAAAGACTTTCCATCCATTCTCATTTTGACGCATCGCTTGCTTATAACCTAGTTAATAAAAGAACAATCCATCTTTATAGAAGCAGACGTGAAATTCTAATACTGAAGTAATTTAGCAGCCCGTACTTGCCTTACTGATAAAGCACGTCCTTTCGGTACGGATGTCTTATTCCAAGGTCTCTCACTAAATTTACAAGTGTAGGATCTGCAACCTTATTCCTCTCTAAATCATGAGTAATTAAAATAATTTTTCACATAAGTTCATAACTAATTAATAAGCTGCCCAGTCACAGCAGCTAATTAATCCAAGGTCAAGCCAGTAACTAGGAACACGTCTTCAATGTTTATTCTGGCTCCAGACCCAGAGTGCCGTTCAGCGAATTTAAATTTTGAAGATTACAGCATCCATTTTAACAGGGACAAGCCTACACCCTGATGTGAACATTGACCACTGCACTCCCACCTCTCCCATCTCCCTGCTGCTGGCAAAGTATTTATCATCTGCAAAGTCAGCATGTCTCCCCACACTGCTTAACAAGGTGTGGGTGCTTTTCTTAAGAAGATAGAGACTGCTTACTCATTTCTCAGCACAGTGCGGGACGGCTGCCCCCACCGCAACTTCCCGAATTTGCCACCGGCGCCACTGACCTCTCCATCTTGGAAGTGCTTCTTGAGCTGCTTCAGCATGACAGTGAGCTTCTTGGACTGCACCCCACTGTACGCCAGCAGCATGCTGCCGAACTGCCGCTCCGTGATCCGGCCCTCCACCGGGTCATGCCGCTCAAACTGGAAGGGGGGGAAAAAAAAAAAGGGGAGATGAAAACAAGGCTGTGCAGCAGAAAGCTCTGTCCAGGGGAAGGGTGTAAAAAGGCACTGTGAGAAAAGATGAACATTGCAGGAAGCACTGCTGAAGGAGAAATCCTAACGCATTTGAATATTCGTTTCCCCCAAGACTGCCTCCATCAATAATATGTCAACATTTTCCCTATGTGCTATTCCTTGGACAACCTCTGGAAGAAGTCTTGGTATCTCGCCCTCCTAGTTTTATCTTGCAGGAGGACAGCATTTGTAGAACTGAACTTGAAAAGGCAGGATGATTACTTCAACTTGAAACCTAGCTAGTGTCCACAGGTCTCCAAAGGGGTGAAAAGCAAGAACAAATACTAAGGTGTTCTTCACAGGCACTTCCAGCTTGGACATCTGAATAAGCATCCAAAGAATTTGGCTGCTGCAGTGACATTTTCTGATTGATCAAAAATCTGCGCAGGACTGAGCTAACATGCAAGTGTGTGCTTCAAAAGAAGTATTTGTAGGAGCGGTTCCATAATTGCTATAAAGGGGGCTGGTGGTGTATAAACCAGGGAAGAAAAATCTTGCAAAAAACTTATCATCATTGTAGTTCTTCTCTGCTCCAAGCCCCATAGAGGTGAATTCAGCAAGGGAAGGTTTATGGAGGTTTCCAGACCTCACCTTCCCCAGTCCCAGAAAGTTCTCCTTGTCCCAAGCCCCTTCAAGACCCTTACAAACACTGCTGTGAGGCCCCTGTAGAACCTCCAACAAGCCCTTCAGCAGAGAAGGGTCTTCTCCATTAATTCATCTCTCCAGCACTAGTTTATGTTCTCCTGGCTTTCGCTGCAGGGAGAAGGGAAGGGCAATTCTCCTGACTTGGGAAGGTACTGAGTTTGAGCACCACGTCTCTGCTTAGATGAATAATGCAGATTTCATCTTTTCCTTCCCTCCCCCCCGCCTCTTTGTGGCCCTAGAAACATTAACGTTAGACTTCAACCAACTTCAGTTTCATAGATCTCAGCATTCAGGATCCCTTATTTGATTTCCTTCAAATTTATCAGAAAACATATGACCTACACTACAGCTGATCACAAGCCAGATGACATTTAACAACAAAATTAATTTTTAAACTCCTATGGAACAACTCAGTACCACTGACTTGATATTATATTGCTCGGTGAGTTAACTATTTCTGCCTCAACTGCTCTTCTGTGCCTAATTACACAGCTAACACAAAAGCCAGCAAGGCACCCGACCGAGATCAAGGTGGGGAGATGAAAGCTGGCAGATCCACCAGCCTTGCTCTCCATCCGTGTGTAGGCAGGGCTCCAGACATGACTGGCTATATACACTTTTAATATATACGCTCTTCAGCTACACTATGTAACAACTAGGCTGCTTGCAAACAAGCTATTACAATTTCTATGCTAATGCCAAGTTGGGGGTAAATATTTTTTAGTTATTTGCAGACCAGCCAGTCTTTTGCTGCTTTTCCTAGTGGGACACCAAGTGATTCCTACTGCATTTGAAATGCATGAAACGCCAGGGCTGGAGGGGTTTGGACAGACTACACTGGCGAGAGGCAGCTCCCAACCGGACAAATTCTGCTTCTTAGCACCTTGTGCTTGAGTGGCCCACGCAGTATTTAGGAAAAAAAGATGGCACTTCTTACTGTCATCTGATACAGACGTTGGGGTTTACTCACGACGCAAAACACCGGCCTCTCCTCTACTCGTGTGCTGGGGAAAGGAGAGGGAAAACTCCTTTGGAGAAAAAGTATGTGTTCTTCATTAAAAAGCAGAGGTAGTCCTTTCTGCCATGTTTGAAGAATGCAAAGAAGTTTTACAATACCCAAGAGACAGAAAAATTCGCAGTCAGTACTGTTTCAAAAGCAGCACCGATACTTTCTTCCACTATAATATTCCTAATTTCAGCTCAAAAGACACAAACCAGTGTTTTTCTACCAACCACCTTCAAATATCCCAAGTTTTAGCAGAGCATGAGATAGCATCTTTTATTAAAGGATAAGAAACAGGTCCGAATATCTCAAATCAGCCTCGTAAGTGGTGCTTAGAGGTTGCTTAGAAACATGTTGAGAAGTGTTGAGTCAGCATCTAAATGCCCACCGATCCTCTCCCCCTCCCTGCCTTAAGGAGCAGGCATTGTGCAGCTCCACGGGGTAACACAAGCAGCACAGCTCCCTGCAGTCTTGCAGACAGAGAAATAAAAAAGGGCCAACTCCTCAGGTTTTTTTGTAACTAGGCACTGAGATAGTGGTCAGATTTGCACTACTGGATGCAAGAGACCAGAAAAATTAAAAAAAAACACCTTTTCATCTTCATTTTCTCCTGACGTGTCTCATACAAAGCCCTCTGGTGCCAACTTTAAGGTAAGAAAGCAGGATTCTTCTCCATACACCATGCTGAAGAAGTCTTAACAGGAGCACAATGATGAAACACATCATTTCAGGCCAGCTTTCTTCTTTCTTTCCCATTTTCAACTGTGACCCTGAGATGTTCAAAGCAACTGGCCCACTGCTGCTGCAGAGGGTCTCAGCAAGCCCTTCAGCTCCCCTTGCTCGGGCTTTCCCAAATAAGAGATGATGAAACACACCTATGGTTTAAGGATTACCTGGGCAAAGTTAGTACATTAAGAATAACCCTGTAATTGCCAGTCAATGTTTGCAGCCATGCAGCTGGGAGAAAGGCAGACAAGCATGCTTTAAGCAGGATTACTTGTAAAATTCAATGCAAATTAACTTCTGCATCTCAAATGTCACTACTGAAAACTGATAAACTAAGGTATCTTATTTAGTGGCACCTGTTACTAAACATTTATAGCTAGAGAATAAGCAATGGGGAAAAATGTTTATTCCTCCTGTGATTCACCTTCTCAGCTTCTGGTCCTCGGGGTTTTAGAGATTTCCTTGGTGGGAAGCTGCAGCTGGACCGATATGTCTAAAGAGGCACATGACAAATTTTTCGCCCAAGAGATGCCTGATGCCACCTGGCACCCACTAATCCTTTTACGTTACAAAAACGAAGTGTACTGGCCCAAAAGTTTCCTGGCAGGTATTATTGGCACACTTTCCACCATCACTCACACAAGGAAAGGATGGACAGAGGTGTAGCAAAACATGCAAACTCTGGGTTTGGGCAATGCGGTCTAGACCAAACACCGGGGATTCTTCTGTACTACAGGGAAAATAAAAATCAACAAATGCTATTGCATCGGCTGTCAAAGACACGAGCCAAGGCAAGTGGGGAAAGCCCTTCTGGAGGCAAACCTTTCTACAGCATCTGTTAAAAATAACTCCGATATTGAAGTACGAGGATCTCACCAGCTCTGAGCAGCAGTATCGAAACGAGGAGCGCAATTAACATGCTGATGCTTGCAATATTTTTGGAGTCTTGCAAAAATTATTAAAAATGCAGTAAAGCGCCCATCCTATTACCACAGTCTGAGTCTTGATCACAGCAGTAGCAAGAGCCTCACCTGCAGCAGACCCACTGCATGAGACGGAAGAGCTTTAGTCTTTTCATTTATCGCACAGTTGGGACATTGTGTTAAAGGACGAAATAAAGACAAAACAAATCTGAGATGAAGGAACTAAAATACCTTATTTATACAAATCTCTTTAAAGTACAAAATCATCCTGAGACCCTGTGAATAAACCAACTCACTCCCCCTCCCTGTGGGCTCCAAAACTGGTTCCAACTTTTAATTTCTGCAGGTGGTCATCAGGTGCAGTGATGAGTCAAAACACCATACAAATATGATTCACAAGAAATAGAAAAGCCTGAAAACCATGGAACTAATGCTTCTTATTCTGGGTTTACCTCACTTTAAAATGAACACCTCTAACACTAAACCAAAACACTCACAGATGCCCAAAGTCAATTCCTGGCAGCCAAGCATTACGCTCTCCCATACACAGGCACACCGCGGTGTTCATTGCAAAGGCCAGCCTAGAAAAGGGCTGGCAAGCGAGAGCTAGTCAACAACCAGTTTCCAAATTCAAGTATGATCACCACTGAACTGAGGAAAAGCAACGAAATCATGGTGAGGGGTAAAGAAAGTTCAAAACTTGCCTCCAAGCTAGTGTCAAATACATTTAAATTAATTACAGAAGGGATGAGCGGGGGATGTCATTTAAAGATGACGCAGAAAAAGAAAAATTTTGGTGAGAGAATGCTGCCTATTTTTTTCTGATATGTTAGCAATCGTGTTTATTCATAAAGAAACTTGGCTTCAAATGATTTGTGAGTGGAAAAACCTTGATTTCAGCTTTAAAAAAAAAAACAAACCAAAACAGCTACCCCTGAAACCCCCTTTCCCACCTCCCTGTCTGGGAGCAGAGGTATCACATCCGTGCTCTCCTGCCTTCTTGAATGTCTTCTGGCCAACTGAACACAGCTCGCCTGTCGTCTCCACTTGAAAATGTAGAAGGGTGCAAAGCCTACAGTAATTTTTCTTTCAGTACTCAATACACAGTCTGTGAACAGTGTTAAGTGTTAAAATCCCCCAAGTATTTGAAAAGGCAGGAAAAATAGCATCCTTTCCCAGGTAATCACGATCCTTTGCCTTCATGCATGTGACATTACCGTACAGGTTATTTTTCCAGTCACTTGGGGGGTGAGCGTGTGTAAAAAACCAAACCCCACAAGGATAGGATGCAGAGCAGAGCACGCTGAGATTTATTACAAGCAAACAAGTCCTCCAACAGCCTTCTTCCCTTTCATTTATCTTAAAGAAAGGAAAAGCACAGCCAAGGCAATTGCTCAGCCAGCATCGCAGGGCACCAGCTGGCACAGGACGGAGCAGCTCCCACGCATGACACCCACCATTGGGGAAACTGGGGAGGGAACAGTGGGGTCCTACCCTCCTCCAAACTGCAGCTCCAAAATCTACATATGCAACACAGATGGCCGGCAAGTCCAACACCTCCAGAGCAGCTTCCACCCGCAGCCACTTGGTGCCAGCAGCGGATTCTGCAACCGCACACCGGCAAAGATACAGTAAATAATGAAATACAACGCTCTCCAGTGTTCTTCCCGCAAGCCAGGATGCCCAAGATGCTGAAGAAATTAGCCTAAAATATAATAGGCAGTATTTTGAAATTCATTAAAAACCACCGTGACATGCAAGGAAATCAAAGGCGTTTATGGGAGGGTAAGAAGGCAGGAGAAATGGGGCACAGCACTTCACTCTCCCACTGTCAACCTGACCCAGCTTCGCTAGCCCAGTCCCAGTAGCCAGTTCATATACCACATTAGGATACTTTCTACAACCATTTAGACTACCCATAATCTTAAACATGTGTTAAATACTCCCCGCCCCCCCAAAAAAACGCAAACCCATCAGACAGGATGAACATCTTTGTGTTCCTCTATAAGCTGAAATGTGGGTAAGCTTCCTTTTAGCTTAGCTTTCTGTCTGAATAAATAACCCTACTCTCTTTTCTTCGATGCATGGAAAGGCTTCATCACATGAGGAGAGCAGAAGGCAAATAGACAGACAATTTTCTTTGCTTCCATATCCCCTTAATTGCATAACTTTATAGAAAGGTAATACAAGGATCCACCATAAAACAGCAGACCCATAATCCCTCTGCTTCCAGACTTCACTATTTTTTTCCCCCACTAACTCAATCCACTTTCTCCTGTGGGAAATCAAATGACAGCTTCCGAGAAGCATCCAGCCTGAACCAATTCAGAGACACCACCACGAGAAATACCTTCATTCAAAATAACCGCTGGAACTTCTTAAACACAGACATTGGTTTCCTTTCATCTCTCCTTCTGCCACCACCAGCTGCAAGGCTCATTGCTGGGAAATGAAGCAGCTCTGATAGCTACGGAGCCATCAGGCACAGGCAGGAGGACCTCCTCTGGGTCCTCCTTAACTGTGGAGATGGGGCATCGCAAATGCCACCACGGACCTGCACCATCCACCTCGTAAATGTAGACTTTTCCAATCTGAAAAACAACAGGGAAACCAGGAAATGTCATTTAAACCAAAGGTTTAGGGTACAAACAGCATCGTGTCTCTGTGAGCACAGACCTGCAGCCCTGGCACGTCATACGTCATAGCGTCATAGAATCATAGAATCATTAAAGGTTGGAAGAGACCTCCAAGATCATCGAGTCCAACCATCAACCCAACAACACCATGCCCACTAAACCATGTCCCTAAGCGCCTCATCTACCCGCCTTTTAAATACTTCCAGGGATGGTGACTCAACCACTTCCCTGGGCAGCCTGTTCCAATGTTTAACTACTCTTTCAGTAAAGAAATTTTTCCTTACATCCAATCTAAACCTCCCTTGGCGCAACTTGAGGCCATTTCCTCTCGTCGCGGGGTAAGGGCTGAATTACCCCTTCCAGTTCAGGCTCGGTGCAGCGGGACACGTGGCTTTCGCCAAGACACGGCCGTGTTTTGGAAAGAAAATGTAAGATGAAATTTCAACTTGCCCCCAGGACCTCCCTCATTTAGAAAAAGGTCAAGCGTGGGTACCAGACACTCCTCAGGAAAAGACTTCTCGTTCCAGCTGACTCTCCTACCTCCTCATTAAATTTGTCATAACCAATAGCATTAATATAGGAAATGTCTACCTAAAACCCCAGTGCTGAAACCCTGCCTACTCACAAATTGCAAGTATAAAAAAACTGCTTAAAAAGAAAAACCAAGGAGCAGTGTATTGTCATTGCTGCCACCAGAGTGAACTATGCCCAAGAGAGCAACACCAGCTCTGCAATTGCCCGGGGAGGGATGCCAGGGCACCAAAACCCTCACAGAGGGCTTAACATCGCTGTACAACCACAAATGGATGTAAAAAACTCACACTTGAGAAGTAGGATTTCTTCTCCTTCCTAACCTGGCATCGCATTTTTGGTCTGTACGCTGAATGGTGGCTTATTTTGTTTTGCTTGCGTTGTTTGCTGAAGAAGATTTTTAAAATAACCATCACACCCTTCCAGTGGCTGCAGTCGGCATTAGGTTCAAACGGCACTTAAGATCCACCAAAACCAGCAAGAGCCTCGAAGCCCATCGACGCGAGAGGGAAACACCCAGCTGTAACACGATGCAGCACGATGAAAACACAGCTCGGACTTTTCCTAAAGCAACAGCGACAGAAAAGGTAGCAGCACCTCCCACGCTGTTTGCCGACTACCTCTACGGTGCAACTCTTCCAGCAGCCCTGGGGCAACAGGATGGGGAAGTCAGCTCAGTCTGTGCTTTGGGACTTCAATCTGTATTCCCCGGACTTATCCCGCGACTGGGATACCAACTGCGGAGCTGCACGGACAAAGCGATACTCTGCACTGCTTTTTCTGCAATTATGCCCATACCTATCAGTGCACGGGCTCATCCGAGAGTTACTGCATGGCCTTGCTAGTCTATAAACACCAGAAAAGAATATGAAACATGGTCACATCACAGTTTTAAAAGGGATATTAAACACAAAATACCACGAAGCATAGTACTCCTGCTATGCAAGAATCAGCATCTTCAATGTATTAGATTTTCAGTTTTCAGAAATACTCCTAAACCTATCATCTGTAAATTTGATGTAGATATTCTTGAAATTCAGACTAAATGCAACCAGGCATCCCAGCAATATAATTTCTATCCTCTTTAAACACTTATATTAGCAAAATACCTAGCTATATTTTAACAGGCTCTTAAATTTCTAGGAAGGCTTCTCCTAAAAACCAATCAAACAAACTATGTATTCCCTAAAATCTCAAAGCAAGCATCTAAAAAATAAATGTGTGCGCCACTTCTTATTTCCAATTGAGAGAGAGAAAAAAAAATCTACAAGGACTTTTGGACGGAGAGAAAAGTGTTGAGGGATGATTTTTGAGCTTATTTATGCTGGCTAAACAAACACCAATAGCAGAAATTTTGCTAATACGAATTCTGTCAGGTTTAGGGGTACTTGAAAAAGGTGACCTGTTCCGACAGCCACATTGTGCGTAATAAGGAATCAAAAAGGTTTGGGAAATAATGATTTGTAGGGTAATATTCAGATTCACAATATATGACTCTTTAAACTGGTATTTGCTCAAAGCTTTATTTGACAGGCTGTAATACATTATTTATCTGCAAACTACTGCAGCACTGGCTCTGTTTACTGTTCTGGAGAAGCAGGCTGCCAGGATCTCTTGTCAAGTTGCATATACAACTATGACAGAGGAAGAAAAAAAAGAAAGGGGGGAAAACACTGTACATCTTCCTAAACCCCAGAAACCTCCTTCATCTGAAAAAAAAAAAAAATATATTTGGGAGTAAGCTGTAGTGTTTGTACAGGCACCAAATTATTGCCAAAAAAAGAAAGCGATGCAAAAGTTTCTAAAGATTTTTCAGTTGGAAAAATCACAAGGTTTCAAAAATAGGTTTTTTTTGTTATTGTTAATTATGCCAAAAGGTTCCAAGCCCACATGGATCTAAAACACTGGGTTTTGCAAGGTGAAACCCAGCCTGCTCCAGATACAGCCTGACGTACTGCACTGGCAGCCTGCAAAGAACCACTGGATGGGATAACAAAGCCCAATTACATTATTTGGTAAAAACCAGTTGAAGAAGCAGCTCTGAAGATTATCAGAGCTACCAACAGCAGGAGAAATGCAAACGGGAAGGATGTGGAGGAGTAAATGCCAAACCCAGCCTGAACCATCATGCACAGGCTGCTCTGGGCACCACCCTGCAATGCTGGGCAGCGCAAACCCGGGCTGCCCAAGAAAGTCAGTCCAGAGCTGGATAACCCGTACAGAGAAGCAAACCACGACCCACCACGACCCACCTCTGATGCCTGGAGCAGGCTGAGAGGCTCCCTGCCTGCAGCGCCGCAGCAGCTCCTGCCCCGGCGTGCTGCAACACTGGCTGCGCCAAGCTGGCACGCTGCCTACTGCTGATGGCGGTCCCTGCTCCACTGGAGACGGGCAGACAGCACCGCAAAGTCCTCAGGTTTGGAAACCACTTCTGAGCCTCGTAAAACTAGCCAGAGCATCCGAATTATTTAATTGCACATTAACTCCTTCCCCTACCTGATTCCCTAGACTCAAGCGTGGGTTGTACAGCTGGATCAGGTCAAGAAAAATGCTCCCAATGCTACCAGCAGCGGCTTGCTTCTCTTTATCTTAAAAGAAAAACATACGAAAGAAAAGGGAGCTATTTTCACACGAGAAAAATCCAATCTTCCGAACACTTTCCCCGCTCACACTTTCTCTCTACTCTCTGAGAGCAGCTTAAGTGAATATGTAGCAGCCAGGTTAAAAATGTACATCTGTCAGCAGCAACACAATCCCAGCAGACCAGGTGTTTGATAGATGCTTTTGAGGTTTCATTGACCTTGGCATGCCACTGCTTCCTGCAAGGGGAAAAAATTAATTCCAATCACCAGCGACTTGTTATGCTTTAATGAGCAATTTAAAAAGGTTATGTAAAGATGGCTGCACCTGAAATTCATCCTCACAAATCAAAATAACTTCTTGCCAGCTCTGAAAAGATCTGCATTTTGAAATTTCATGCAGTGGAGGAATGAAAGGAAGGAAATGTAAAGGAGAAGAATCAGTAATACTAAGGGGAAAGGACACGTCTGAGGAATTAAAGGGAAGCACTTGCCTGACTGCTGGGATGGAGAGGGGAAAGAGCTGAGCAGCCACCTCCCACTGCTGCTCTCCGGACCCGGCTCTGTTACTGCCATTCCTGCCCTTGACAACGCTCCTGCTACCTCGACGCGAGGAACAGGGCAGCTTTTCCATCCTACACGCTCACCAAATGACAAAAGAGCAAAGTTCAGAAGCAGTATGAGTTCCCAGTCCCCCGCAGGGATACCCACGGGATGGCAGAGCCACAAGTACCAGAGCCAAACTGTTACTCTGAAAAACACAAAAATCTCCATGGAACTGATAAACACAATTTTATTAAGAAACATAGCTCTCTTACTGCCTGTTAGAGTTTACGCTGTTTCTGCTTGACCTTGGCGCTCAATTTGTCAAGAAGAATAAGTTTGCAGCAGTTTGATTCAGCCTAGCAGGGAAAAGTGAGTGCCTGCATCCTGCTCCCACGTCCTTAATGCACCAACAGAAGCAAAGTCAGGAGCTGAAGCACAGACAGCAACATGTAGAGGTGTAGAACAGCTCTGTCTTTGGAGCTTGAAAGGGGAAAAAAAGCAAGAGGATTAAAACATTTGTTCATACAGCAGAAGGACGAGGCAGAAGTCAGGTAACCGCTACAAGAATTGCTCATTGGAAACTTCCTAACCAGTGATTTTAGCATGCTGCTATCATGCAGGACTCGACTTGTATTTATTTTGGGTCATGCTTAAGAAGCTGGCTGACATTCTCACCCAAGGAAGCACAGCAAGCCCACTGGGTGATAAATGTTTCGGTTTTTTCTGTGATTAATAAAACACATTGCCCACGCTCCCATAGTCACTGTACCTGAGGGTCCACAGGAAGATGGAAAACACGCAGCCCTAAACGTCTGCTTTGATTTTTGTCAGCTAACCGGGACATTGCAAACACCTCAGCAACAGCTCCGCAATAACAAGACAAAGCTGCAGAAGGTTCCGAGACAGTTCCTGCCTTTTCCACCTTGCTAACAGCAAGAAACCCAGCACCAGCACGAAATCCTGCGCGTGTGCTGAGCTTGCTGGGCACGAACTACCCTTGGTCTGAAGCCTTCCTCTGTTTGGGGCTTATGCACCCAGGTACATCACCCAGCTAACGCAGCCGTACGGCTGCAGTCCCAACACGTTCACCCAGACGTCCCCAGCCTCTTGCCCATCAACTTTCAGGACTACCTGGCTCTTAATTAACTGAATCGTGTGCACATGAACAAAAGCATCTATGCTAACTAGCTTATCCCTTCTGCTTTATGGACTGGGCAATACAAACCTACACACACACTCTTGTGACAACGTAACTAATCAAAATACCACTCCTGGGATTTTATTTGCAGGGGTCCTACAAAAGGCTCTGCTGCCGGCAAGAACAGAGTGCTCAGCACGCTGCACTGCGGGAGCTCCGGAGTGGATTCACAGACACTTCATAAACCAAAGGAGCCCGCTGTTACAGAGCAAAACCCTCTACTGCTACTAACGATGCAATAAATAGAAATTCCAATAAAATCCTCAAACAGCTTCCCCTGCAGAGCCACTGCATCAACCACATTTAAGTCACCTAGTTCAAGTACAAGCAAAGCAACAGCATAAACCATAGCAGGTGTTTTCTCACCAGGCATTGCGACAGTTGTGTTAATCAGTCCACTAAGCACCCATCCCAAATGAGGAGACGGCAAAGCTGCTCCTGTGCATTTGAAGGATGTCCCAGCAATGCTCACAAGCAGCTACAGCGCCTTGATGCACACATATTGTCCCACCCACGCCAGCTTTGCTGGCACACTTCTGGATCACTGACTATTTTGGTCTATTGACCACAGGACGTTCTCAGCTTGACGCTGGGTACCTGCTCGGTGCCACTGGCCTTAACCTCAGTGTGCCGGGGCCAGTCGTAGTGCTGCAACTGCTCGCTTGTCACTGCTGATGGAGCGGACCCAGGTTACAGCTGAGACACAATTTAAGAAGTGGCTGCCTGAGTGCTTTTACTCGATTTCAATCCAACAGGTACCTTGAAGGTGACCGCACAGCCAGACACAGTCTTTCCGTGCTCATGTAGGCTGAGTACAGAGTTGATTCAAGTGGAGCCCAGGGGCCAGTGCGCCCATCACTCCCCGAAGCACACTGGTTAGCACTCCCAGGATGTCTCACCAAGCATTTCACAGCTGACATGCAGATACTTGATGTGCTCTTATGATCCTGAGCCCGCCCCAGCCACCCCACAGCTGACACCTGACTCTTCCTCCGTCTTTCAGAGTGAGGCACCGGAAGGGTTTGATTTTGCTGGTGCAGATGATTTCCCCTCTCCTTTTTGCAGCCTGTACTGGGGAAGAATTAGTCAGGAACAGTGTTTATGGCATCTTCCGGTAGAGGCACGAAGCACAGCTTTTGGTACCGCACCTGTGACAGTCAACCACTCACCCACCCAGTGGCACTCTCCCTTCCTAATGAAAAAAAAGGGACTGAAATTCAACCTGCCTTGGATTTAAACTAAAATTCCCCTGGTGCACACTTAAGACTTTCATTACTTGCTCTGCCATTACTGATCGATGAAAATTACTTGCCTCAGTCTTCTTTATAGAGACTCCTCATGTTGACTGAGACAGTTATATCTCCCTTCTGTCTTTCCTTTAAGCTGCCCTTGCCACGGCCTCATAACTTATTCCTGTTTTCCAGATTTTTTTTTCCATAGTAACATCCCACTCTGAATATTTACCAAGTCTTTGGCCGACACTGGACAAAAACTGAATGCCAGCTTTTCCCCAAACCCTAACTGAGATGGTACGGTCAACCTGAAAGCTTCACGTGACCCTTTCCATTCACACACCAAGACAAAAGCAGGCTGCCAGAAGCTTTGAATGCCATCAAAAACATGATGAGCTGTCTGAATCATTTCAACTGCCTGCCTAGAAACTCCCAGCTTACATACATATACGCTGGGCTGTGACTCCTTAACTACAGAGTTCCCTGACATGAAACTATTCATGTCAAATGATCCCATTTGGATCATTTGATCTGGATGGAGACATCATAAAATTGTCATCCACAGCACCTTCATGGCTATCCATCACAAAGTCATGGTCATCAGCCTTATTTCTATTCCCTAAAACTTCTAACACATTAAACACAGAAGAGGAAGTATATAGATCTGTGGGAATAAGCCTGATAACTCCTCTCTCCTTGGCACTAAACCCATCATAGCTTTGTCCATCCCTGACTCTAGTAAGGACTTCTGGGGGGGGAAAAAAACCTCAATGTCGAGTTCCTCTTCCCTTCCAGAGCTGCTGTTTAAAGGTTATTGGCTATCAACATACCTTGAAGCTAGAGTCAGGGGATGGCAATAGTGACACAGACCCAGAGCGACTGCTCTCAGACTTGGATAGAGACAGGTACGCTCTCCAAGAGATCCCATCCACTGACCCCTTCATTCCCAGTCTGCCTCTGCCAGCTGGGATTGATCAAGAGAAAGAGGTTCAGTGGAATTTGGTATGTAATAGAACAAAGGGACAACTGGGTAGCAGAGTATCACCGCAGGAGGTCTCCCCTCAGTAAACAGATCTGATCCTCCACCACTGTGTCTTCCATGTCTCTTGGCTTCATAGCATCCATCCTGCAGCTGCACAGGCAGTCCGTAAGTGCACGTTTGGTCTGTTCTCTTAGCAGAGAAGAAGCTCCTAGGCAACACACCAGAACACAAATGTAAAAGCCAAGCTG
Organism: Pygoscelis adeliae; assembly: GCF_000699105.1. Taxonomy (NCBI): domain Eukaryota; kingdom Metazoa; phylum Chordata; class Aves; order Sphenisciformes; family Spheniscidae; genus Pygoscelis; species Pygoscelis adeliae. The sequence continues at coordinate 375,670 of NW_008824986.1, read as the reverse complement.
CTCCGGGTTTTTCTTTGGTTGCCTAAAAAGCAGCTGCTTTTTAATTGTATTTTCAGCTTATTAATATTCCTCTCCCTGCTCTAATTCTGTGCTTTACCTATTCCCTCTCACAGCAGCCATTGTTTGCCCTTCACCACCCCCGGGGCTTGGACTGCTTCCCTCCCACTGCTCATGACCCAGCTACGGCACTTGTGCTCCCCGGGGCAGGAGCTCTCAAGCTGAGCCTGGGTCCTCCCAGTGCTGCATCCCCACCTCACCTTCCCATTGAATCGCCCGTCCTCTGGGATAAACAGAGGACCTGTGAGGCGTACTTTAGGCTTTCTGTACTTAATGATCAGCCCATCCTCCCCCCCTTCCCCATGGCATACTGAATGGTTTCAAAGCCTATCTTTTAATACCTTATACCGCAGCCTCACTGGCGCACCCCAGGTGACTCAAACCATTCCTTAATACATTTGCTCATCAGAGATGCCACAGTGACAGACACCTCAGGTAAGCGCTGCAACCAGGGCGGGAAATCACTAACAAAGAACCCAAGCAATTGTTGTACCTGCCATTAATTGCCCCATTAAAAAGAGAACTTCACAAGTGCTGGTTTGGCTTTTCATGTGTAGGGACCATGTGAAGGAAGTGAAAGCAAGTAGGGGACTAAAGGAGGAGATCTAGATATAGAAGATATAAATATAGAACTAGATATAGAACTGACAAAACTATGTAAGTATACAAAATCCATTACAGGATGCAGAGAAGGAGGAATTCATAAGAAAAAAAGGAAAATGTTACATCCCCCATCATTGTTCCCATGGTGGCCAGGCCAGCAGTGAAGCTGACAGTGAGCAGATCAGCAGGTAAAGGACAACTTTGTGAGACGACACAGCTAAACCATGACAGAGACTGCCATAAGGGTGACTTAAAATAAAAATGTCTTGTATAAGTTCGATAGCAAATTGACCTCCAAAAAGTCCCAGTTTTGGGCCCTTCCTTACAAAGCTTAGCCAATCTGACACTGCCAGACTTCATTTTTCAGGCCAGTCAAAACAATTTAAGTTACTCTTTTCTTTCACCTAAATCACTGCAGCAGATACAAAGATATGCGACTCATTACTGCAAACTTTGCTGCCTATGTTAACAAAATCACTGAAAATCTGTATCAGTCTGCAAGCCCATATAAAAACACGACAGAACCCAAAAAATCTTGAGTAAGCTGGTTAACAACACAGGTTGTCTGGTATGGGATTACTCAGATACTAACTACCCCAGCACTGGGACTCAGAACAGAAAGGCACTTATGGACTCAAGTTATTACCCTAAAACCAGATTGCGAAGCATTAGAAATGCCTTCTGAAACCAGAATATTCGTTAAGACAGGGTTGAGATCCAAAAAGATCTAAAACTTTCTAACAAGATATGTGCAGATGGAAGAACATCCATCACCCCTTCTTCATAAAAACCAAACCAAGCAGCAATTGTATCAGCACTGGTCATGAAAACAGGAGTTTCCAGGGTAAAAATGCTACTCTCACATCACCTGTCACAGAACAGACACATAAAATAAGTGATTTTCCGGATGGCAGCAATGTCTTGTGGTACCTTTGCCATATTCTCACAGAATCCCATTTTACTTCTCCTTGCTCCAGCACGTGGAAGACCTTTTGCTTGGGAGGGACCGCTATTGGGGCATCCTTGATCCCTGGGTAAACAACGATCTGCAAAGATCCCTATGTTTAAGCATAAGGATACACATCTGCATGAGGATCTGACTCTTCAGCCTATCTGTCAAGCTCCTCCATGGGAGGCTGTATCCCACCACCTTGAAGCCTAGACTCCAGATCACACCAGAATGAGGCACGGGGTTGCTCAAAGCCGTGCAGCACAACCTTGCCTCTCCAGCTGTGGCATCTCCCGCCAGGAAGACAGCCCCACACCTACAAGGTGTAGGGCTGCATTAGTACCTGCTTCACCAATTCAGCTGAGAACAAAAGCCCTCCATGAGTAACTGTCAGGGAAACAACGTGCTATAGAAATCTCACTGCGGGCAAATCGAAAAAAAAAAAAATTCTTTACTAAGGTCTTACACCGTAGGCACATATCCCACTGCGGGCAGAAAGAGACTTGGGGAAATAAAAGATGACTAAATACGGAGATTAAATCACTGCTATTATAGCAGGTTTTAGGTTGCCTTTCAGGGTGACACAGATGTGGAGAACAAAGGGCTAACATCTTTTCTACATGCACTTACAGAATCATAGAAAAATTTAGGCTGGAAGAGACCCACGGGCTGGCTGGGACTTCTCTTGGTCCACCAAGGACACGGAAATATCTAGGACAGACACTAACAAGCAGAAATAGCACAAACAATGATGTCAAGTCATATTAATCTTCCTAACTCACAGAGTACCTTCACTCAAAGAAAACCCCACCATTTGAGCTCAATACCGCCTGTATTAGAGGACAGGTACGTACAGGACACGATAGCTGCAGAGCCTGTCCAGACAAACTTGTCACTGTTTGTTACACTAAGTGACAAGAAGAAAGGAAGTCTTTCCATAGGCACTAAAGCAAGGCAGTAAAAAAACAGTGAGAGCTTTGCCGGGAGCCTGCCCCATTCAGTGGGTCGGTTCCCATGGCTCAGCCTTAAGTAAGCCGGGCTACCCTGCAACGCAACAAGGAGGCCACGGCTTCCTCAAAGTAGCCAAACCACAAAACGTTTAATAAGCTGTTAAAAGCATCTCCTCTCCCTCTGGCTGTGGTTACTTTTCTCATCCTTCCCTTCCCGCAACTGAGCTGATTGCTGAGTTTCCATAAAATGATGGAAAATGTACTTTCATCACAAAAAATAAGCAGAAGGGAAGAAGAAAACAACAGGCCTCGGTTACTTAAACATGCTGTCAGCACTTCAGCCATAAGGAACATTGCAATATTCAGGGCTTTGTCTGATCCAATATCTCTGAGAAAGTTTCCACTCGATTTTAACAAGATATATGCATGAATATTTTGGTAAGACAAAAAAAGCTACCAAAATCAATAAAAGGAAAGTGGGTTCAGATGGTCAGAAACTATTGTCCCACCTTCACAGTCAGCAGAAGAAACCGGCTCTCAAGTGTATTAACTGCAGATATGCCTCGATCCTGAACCAAAGGGAAACTGCTTTAAAAAAGGTCTGTCTTAAAGTAGATTTCTTTTGGAAGAGCGAAAGCAAACATCCCAGTTTGAGAACAGAGGCATCGTGTCACTCGGGGGCTGCACCAGCCCCAGGAGGTATTCTTCAGACCTGCTCATGGTGCATTTCCCCAGAGCCTTTTCCGGAGTTCAGACACTGAACATGAACAAGTACTGGTTTTCAAATTAACATCCCAGCTTCAGACCATGACTAATTTTGCTAAGCTGGCAAAGGATGAGAAGATGAGGGTACAAGGGTTCAGCTGAGCCCCTGGCAGATCTGCCACCAGCTTTTTTCTGCTCCTTCTTGTCCACCAGTAACACTAGTCATGCCAAGAGAAGAATCCAGAGATGATCTGCACAGGCAGTCGAGCACAAGGCTGACGACGGACCACTGTACCTACAGGCTCATTACCCAAATAGGCACATAAAACAAGGGAAGCTGTTAAAAATCAGCTACGTGAGTCACCTGATGCTCTGTAGTACAGTACTTCCTAGCACCACTTCTCACATTCTTGATTTGCACGGGTCAAGGTAAATACTTGAGGGATGTCTCTTCTCTGAATTACCACATTTTTTAAGTGGCTGAGTTCATTAGAGCACTCCCTGGGAAGAAGTAACGTAAACCCACTAGACACTTCTGTGAAAAGCCGCTTAACCGTGAACAAACATATCAAATGTGAAGCAAGGAGAGAAGGTGGGAGATCATGTCCAAAGAAATAAAAGCAGAAGAGGAGAGACGCCACGTTGCATAATGCTGAGGACGGAAATAGGCCTGTATTGCCTAAATCAATGAGAACTATGAACAGAAAAATCAGGTGCTTTAGTATCATGAACTCAGGAAAAAATTGTTTGGCAGAACAGAACTGTTACCTTTGCGTAAGTCTATTTTTCAGTTAAAATGAGTATCAAAAATGCTAAGCACAGCATGGTACTGTGCTCAAGGATGCTGTCAGGAAGTCAGTAATGATGCGTTTATGATATTCATTAACTTACCGAGACATAAATATCCTGTACTGTCCCCAATTAATAAATAACTTGTTAGAAAAGCAACTAACATTCACCAGAAAGATGAACAATTGACTGAAACCACCAAAACCTAAATGAATACCAAACTGTTGCAGGAGGAAAAGAACAACAAGTGCCATGAAACTGAAAAAAACCCCACTGCTTCTTAATGAGATAAGTGGGGACCCATGGAGGGAGCACAGGACTCCAGCACATGGTCAGGAATAACCTTCAGCGCCTCCTCGTTGCCCATGTCCCTGGAGCAAACGTGGCAGTGGGAAACCAGAGCAGGACGGCAAACGAGGATAGAATAATCTCTATTTCTCTTCCCTTTGCATTCCAGTTTCAGCTTATGTTTCTTAAGCTTAAAAAGTATTGCATTCATTTTCAATTTGTAGAGGCACTGAGGAATTGACACCTTCCAGTTCACAAAGAACATTTTCTTCCACCAACCTATTCCCCCTGCAAATGTAGAGCCACACCACCTGCTTTAATGACCAGTTAAATGAATTCAGCGAACTAGACAATTAACTTCAGAAAAAAAAATTAGTCCTTGGGTCAGTTTCTTACTTAGATTCATAAAACTCCAAATAAAAAAGGGAATAAATTCAGGTTAAGTTCGCAATGACTGATTTAATAGGAACTTAATAAAATGCTGTCCATTAGCTGGATCACACAACCGGAGCACATGGACATTCATACATCAGACTGAAGCAGTAGTGAGTTCCGAATACCAAAATCTTAACAGGTTATGGTTGTGGGGGGATGATCTTGCACACAAAATCCTCATTTCTGATGCAAATAAAAGCCTGGCTTTGCTCAAGCCAGGTCAAACCCTTAAGCCTGCTCCAGAGAAGGGCACTGTTTTTGAGTCAGCTCCACTTGGGAGCTGAGACACAGAGCAAGGAGTCCCCTATTGCTATTCTTGTACTAGTTTTAGTTGAAAGAACCAAATTTTGAAGTTTGATGCTTAAATTCCAGCTATGTGACTAGGAAGAGGGAGATTGGGAGCTGCTGTTAACTCCTGGTAATGCAAAGAAAAAAAGGAGACCTTCAGTTCAATTGAAGGGTAAGAGTCTCAGAATATATGGACATTTCTTATAATGCATGTTAACCCAGGAGTGAATAATGAAGGTCACATAACAGAGACCACCTATTTAGCAGGATTTACACAAGGCCTGAACACTTACACAGCCAAAATATTCAGAATAGTGAAGGAAACAAGAAGGCGGGGACAAAAGCAGAGATGAAGAGTTTTGGGATGGTTATGACCCCTGATCCTTCAGGGCACAGCTTGCTCACTAGGATTGAGACAAACCTTCCTTGGGAAGGTAGCAACAGGCTGCTCACAGCTTCTTTTGTCTTTTTCTAAAGCATCTCATAACCACCTCCATCGGCAGCGCCAAGGCGCTGGCAAGGCAAGCACCACGTGGAGGGACACGCACCCAGCACATGCTGGCTGCTGCTGCAACTCCACAACAGTGGCTACTGACAAAAGCTGGAGATGTTCCCGGGGAGCGCCACAGGCACCAAAATGCTCATCAGAAATTCAACAACAGGTTTGATCCGTGAGAGCTATGAGCCACAGCTGTAGTAATTCCCTCCAAAGCCCTCCCATGCTGTTGCTCTTCCTCCAGAAACCATGTCCTGCAGCACAGTCCACACTGCACTGCCCTCTCCACCATACATAAAAAATAACCCAAACCTCAAGCTTCAGAATATCGTGCTGCAGTTTGCGCTGGAAGTCGAGGAAGTGGGAGATGGTCAGCTTCCCCTTGAGATCTGCCCCAAAGAAGTACGTTGTCAGTGCAGAGTTGAAGCCAGTTTTCAGGGTGTTCCCCGTTGTAGACCGGTCTCTGTGGCGCATGCCCATGCTGGTTTGGGAGCGAATGATGCTCTGGACCTAAAAATAAGAGGGAGGATGTTAGCGTTGAAAAAACCACTGGGGCTTATACTAGTCAAGTATCAGTACGAAGTACTCCAGGATCAGACATGTCATCCTCTTTTTTTTTTTTCCCCTGAAATAATTTTTAAAAGACATGACAATTAAAAAATTTGGCTGAACTTAGGCTTTGTTTTTTTCAGTCCTCTTTAAAAAAAGAAGAGTATTAAATGCTTAAAAAAAGTTTTAAGAAACAATTCATCCAGTTTGCAGATAAGCATTTTAGCACTGATACTACACCTGGTCAGCAGAGAGCAGCTTGTTCCCAGCGAAGCCGCAGAAGGAGAGAAAGCTGAGGCAACCGTGGGGAAGAAAAAAGCCTGCACATGTTTTGGAGCTTCCGCTCCTACTTTACTGCCCATCCTTGTTAGTTCACACCAACCTCGGTTAGCTCACATTGCGTTTCCTTTCCCCTTGTGCACAAAACCAGGAGTTTTCTACTCAAGGGCACCCCCCTCCTCACTGCCTGCCACTCTCTGTCACAGCTGGAAGCTCCTCCATCCCTGGGGCTGTGCGGCAAGCTGAGCTGCAGGCGAGGGCTGACCCACCCAGAGCAAAGGGTTCTCCAAAAGTCCTGCAGGCTGCATCAGCCCAAATACAACCCCAGTGGCAGTGCCAGCAGAATAACAAGTAAAGCAGAAGTATGAGTTACCAGCAGACTGGGATATTTGCACGAAGACAGCCAAGTGTGAAAACACACGTTACGACAGCGATCTCTCAACATTTTTAGCAAACCACGCAGGCAAACAGCATCCTTGTTCTCTCCCCTGAGCTCTCAGCAGCACCCTGTACCTTCTTGAAGGCACCGCTCAACTCGAGTGGATGCTACAGGACAGGGCAAGGATGTGCAGGACAATTTCCCTACCCGCTACAGTATAGCAAAAGGTTGAACCTGAAGGGTGCAACAGCCTGAAAAATCCAACAGTTTGTTATTTTAAGGGTCCTGTGCTAACTTAAAGGTGCAGCCAAGCCAAGCGCACACTCGCCTCCTCTCTCCACCCCCAAGTATCCCACTACCCCTTCCCAGCACTCGCCCGTCTGAATGACTACTGCAGTGATATGAGAAGCCAGGATTATTCTCTGCATAATAGCCGATCCCTTCCAACAAGGCAGAGGATTCATATTAAGGACAACAAGTGTGAGAAAGGAGGGGGAAAAAAGCCACCCAACATGCTGCCCGGCACTCAGCCTCAACAGCACAGGCTTCCCAAAGCTCCAGCAAACACCACTGCTTTGCATTCAGCCTCTTCCTCCTGACAACAGAAGTTGGAAGGGAGGAAGAGAAACAGCTGCCAAGAGCTCCAGCTGTCAAAAGGACACCAGAACCTCGTTATCGTGGTATACGGCTTGTTCAATTTTTTCCTAACAAGAGAGCAAGCACTGGAACAACCCCAAAGGGGATGCTCTGGAGGAGAATACCGCGTACCGCTGCCGGGCTAACCTTGCTTGAAACACTGCCTCCAAACCACAGACTACTGGCTATTCTTCCACTACAAAGAAAACCAAGTCAAGTCAGAGGGAAAAAAATAAAGAAAAAAAGGTTTTGGGTTTTTTTCTTTGAAATATGCACTGTGATGTGAGGAAGGATTTTTGCACTGTAAATAGCAACTCCTTATTTTGCTTTGTGCTCCACTTTAACTGTGAGCTCTGCATGCACATTTTGGAGACAAATATTTATAAACTATCTGAAGCAACGCAGTTTGTGACCAGCTTGGAAAACTGCTCCTGTTTCTGCAGAAGCGAGTGTTTACCACACTGCAGGCTGTTTGATAGAGCATCTTTTCCTGGGTGTTATTTATAAGGCATCCTACACCACTCTTCTCTCCCCATCTGTAACAATTATCAGACAGTTTGAAAATCCATCTGTAGGCACTGGAGCCAAAATTATTCGACTGGCCCCTATTTTGGGTAATCCTTCTAATACCCAGAAAGGCAGGCAACCACTGCAAAAAGTTGTCCTTCAGCTGAACCAGTGCTGTCCTCCCCCACAGCTCATCGATCATATGACGACAGGAAGCACAGAGATGCTTCACTGTCTTTGGTATGTATTTCAGCCTAAGTGTTTGTGATCTGTTTCATCTTTTGCACTAGACAAGAGGAAAAAAAAATAAAAAAAAAATCAATGAAAATAGTTAATGGTTTGAAGAGAAATCACGAGTAACACTGCTTGAGAGTTTACTACTCTTCATCTGACTTCTTAATTAAAAACAGAAGAGTAAACTAACAATTTACATGCTGAAGGATGAAAAGTTGAAGATGATACTGATGCAGGCACCAAACTGTTTAGCACTATACACTAACCATATGCATCAACTGGAAAAAAAACTGAGGCTCTTCAGTGAGGCCTGAAGAAATTCAATATTTTCTTATTAGGTAGTTAAAGCCTCCGACTTACTCGCATATTAGCTAAATTACCACAAGTAATTTTCTTCCTTGATGAATACTCTTAAGGTTTGTCAGACATTAATGAGAATAGACCTGCTGTTGGCTGTCTCCAAAGACAACGTGTGAAAAGGGAGTAAGAAATTCGTTCCCACGTGCTCACAGCCAGCGGGGACAGTACGATGCTTCTGTGATGACCCTTTTCTTTCCCTTCTTTTTCTTCCCATTCTCCCCAAAACGATGTTGCTCTTCTAAACTGATGCCACCTCTAGCAGCATATTCCCCTGGAAGCAGTTCCAGCTGCCCCTGCCAGGTATGCACCAAGATGTTTATGGTACAGATCTGCAAACCCTGCCATCCTTCACGATAAGGAGTGAAAAAGCGTATTTATCATATAAATTATTGTGTGTGTTACAGTACATATGTGTATAATGTTATATATGTGCTTCCCACTGAAGCTATGCCTTTGCTTTAATTCTGTTTGCAAAGTGCAGCAAATCAGTTATACCGATATCTGCGAAGATATTGTCAGCTTCTTCCCACTTTCCAAAACAGCCCCTTCATCCTCCAACTCGAAAGCTCTGGAAGATCAGCCTTCACCAAAATACTCTGATGCTAACCAGGAATTTTATTCCTTTATATAGAGGCAGTGACGCAGGCAACAAGCTTAACAAAAATATGTTGTTCTTCCTAAGGATTTTTATACGACCTAATGCACATATAACTTCCCTTTGCCTACCAGATGATTTGAAAGAACTTCATTCAGTTTTGTACTTTCATCTTCATAGCACTTCTGAAACAGTCACCCTCAAGAAACATTCTTTCTTACTTTACATGTCTAATAAAGAAGTCAAACATGACACCTGCGTTAGTACCTCAGCATCACTGCATTTTTACTAGGCAGTTAACCGTTCTCCACTTTTCTTAAATTCATTTATCTCCCTAATTGATTTTCACTCTAGAACATTAGTAACTACTGTAAAACACCTTTTGAATTGTTAAATATTATCAGATAGCTGCAGTGGAGTGCTATATTCATGCACTATGCAAACAGAAGGAACAGCAGTATTTTTTACTTGGGAAAATAGGAAACTTGGAATTTTTCATAGCTAAATCAGTAGTTTGTAGGGAGGCAGTGCCAAACAGAACAATAACCTGGACACAGTAGTGTATTCAAATTGCACTCAAAGGAAAATGAATAAACTCCTGGGTTTACATTACAAACTGTCACGTGAAGGGATATCATATTGGAGATAAACATACTCCCATTCTCCTAATAGTCCAAAACTCGCATCTAAAAACGTACAGTTAACCAGATATATTATACAGCTCTGCAGCAAACTCATGATAACGACATCATACCCACAGGTAATAATTTAAAGAGGACGACAGCAAAAGATTAGAAGGGGGGAATTAAATTAACAGACCTGCTTTGCCACTAGTTCTTCCCATTTATAGCAAGTGCCCCAAGCATGACCTCTTACAGACTCTTCTGAAGCTAACTAATCATTCGATCAACCGATGAGTAAGAATTTCTAACTAGATTATTCAGGGCTGCTTTGTTCTCGGATATCAGTACACAGCATTTCACCATCTCCGAACACATATGTCCTCCAGCATAAAAAACCCCACAACAGCAGGTTATTTTTTTGACCAGAGCCTCACTTTCTTTGCTCAGAAGCGTCAGCTTCCACTTGCCTATTAAACGTACAGCCCCGAGGGATGTGAGGTCACAGAAGAAGTGCCAGGGGCCACATGAATATTACGTAGATTAGGTTATCTCCTCTACCTTGTTCTTTGATAACAGGGGTGGTGACTCCTCATCCAACCAGCCAGTTCCCCGCTTTGCAAATATATTTTCTTTTCCTTTCATGAGTAGCACACACATGGAGCTTTGCTAATATACAACGACTTCAGGATGTTTATAAGTTTCCAAAGCCTTAAGGCTGTTTTCTACATAGGCAAGAAAACCACACACTTCTGCCTGGGGAGGTCAGATCTTTTCCCCACTGACAGCTTGAGTCTTCAATCTATTCTCACTCTAACACAATCACAAACCATAGCTTATAGGAGGACCTCACCAGTATCAAGCATGCAGGCTAAGCTCATTAAAAAGCCTGCATCAAGCCCTGCTGATGAAACCCTGTAAGAAGTAGGGGAAAGAAACTAATGAAAATACACTCTCAAACACGTTTTTAGATTACATTGAAATAAATGGCTAAATTCTTCTCTGAAGCAGACTCGCCCTGGTTGTTCTCTGAAGACAAACAAAATTAAGGAATGCAGTAAAAGCTGTGGAAGAAAGTAGGATCAAAATCCTATGACACCAGTACAGTGAAAAAAATTCTTTATCTACTTTGGAGGTGACATCTTGTAAAGATACCTTGGTGACAAAGTCACAGGAAATCAGAGTTTATACTTACAGTTGTCCTCGTTGAATGGAAAAATTTTGTCTTGAAATACCCAGTTAAAAAAAAAAAAGCAGGCACTGAGGCAACACAGCAGACCATAGAAGGAAAAGATGTAAACCAGCAGTAACCACAAATATAAATCACAACAACATCATAGAGGAATGCTGCACTTATGACTAAGATGCCATAGCATTAAGAAGTCAACCTGTCGTTCAACTTGCCTGCTCAAACTCTTCCATATCCACCTCGCCGTCACCATTCAGATCAAACATCTTAAAGGCAATTTCGAAATTCCTCTGGGGAGCTACATAAAAAAACCACACAATAAAAAACAAAGACCAGTTAACAAAGATACAAAAGTTCAATTTAAAAAAAGGCACAAGTTCAGAATGACTATCAAAAAAACAATTTTCTGTAATTCTTGCAATTTTAAGACAAAAATGCAGCTCTCGGGAACCTCTCGCTACAAGCTTCATGGTGCTCCTTTTACCAAAGGTCTCGACAAGGAGGTTGGGCGGAGGAGATGTTTCTTGAACAAAATTTATTCAGTTTACAGATAGAAAAAGCACAAAACAAGATACCATCTGATATTTCTAAAGACAATCAACAGAAAATGATGCTGTAGCAAGAGCTCCAGCCTGCTCCATACAGTATAATACCAACTTGGCCAGAGGACGTTCCTCTGGCACTGCAGAGCACTCTCCGTGCTTTGTGCAGCAGCCGGTGGGTGAGGAGCAGACCTGGACTTTGGGTAATTCTCTTCCAGACTCAGCTCTTGTCTCACTGTGCAAATTTAAATAAATCATTACCAACTCTGTCTCAGTCCAGTTATGACATTGAGGTAACACATAAGCTGGAGCTCACCAGCTGAGACGCACCCGAGACAGCATGGTACCTTATTTTTCATTGCATTTAGTCTATGTTGTCATGGTTTATTTAGCCAGAACTCTGCAAAAGCATCGCTTCACAGCCACCCATCACAGCAAAACCGCACTCCTTCCCCTTCATCCCACCAAAGAATTTCAGTACGTTTCCATTTTGGGCTCTGTAACCCATCACCATTTAAAGCTGCAACATAGTGCCACAATTTTTTTCCAAATTAAGCTAATATATGAGAATTTATCTTGCTCTGCTACTTTCAAATACATACCACCTACAGGAATTTTGGTGTTTGCTGGGATTTCTAGGGAATCCTCTAGGCTATAACTAGTGCTTAGGTTGTCATCCTAAATGATCAATTAAAACTTAGCCCCTTTTTTCGTTCTGAAGATGGCTCTTCCCCACCCAAACCTGGAAGCAGGCTGTGGATCACTGGTGAGGCTCATCCCCCTTTAACCTCATCTGTTGCAATCGATTTTTAATATTTCTTGCAGGTGCTCAAAAAGTAATGAGTTTCTGCAATCAGTGTTCTGCATTAAGGCATCTCCCAGATGGGGGTGGGAGGGGGAGCGCAAAGAGGAATCCCTCAGACAAAAAGAAATTAATACGGAATTAACGGAGCTGGATTTTATACATTAGTTACAGCTTCAATTTAGGGCCAGGAGACTTTTACATCATGTTTTCCCCTTGCTATAATGCACTGTAGCACTTTATCGCTAGAAGATTCAGCAAACATGTTAACGAGATCACTTTTTCCAATCACTTTGTGTCTTGAACAGATGTATAACAACATTAAACTCGATGGCAGGAACGGCCTGTCACTAGTTCCTTGATATATACAGCACATACAGTCCTGCCACTATAATCTCTGGATTTCCAATTTCCTCATGCCAATTATTCGGGCTTTAAATTCCAAACACCATGTGCATAAGCGATGTCTCCTATAACCACGGCAATCGCCAGCAGTGCGTGGTGGGTTATTTCGTACACAATCCTGCAGCAGAAGCAATGCCTCTAACCCAGCTTCTCTGTTCTGCCTGCTGGGATGGGGAGACCTTTGCTCTCCATCCCTCAATATTTCAGTGTTAGCTGAGATGTACTCAGGTGGACCGGTCGTCCCTGTCCTGGTTTCGGCAGGGATAGAGTTAATTTCCTTCATGGTAGCTGGTACAGTGCTGTGTTTTGGATTTAGGGTGAGAACAATGCTGATAACACACCGATGTTTTAGTTGTTGCTAGGTAGTGTTTACACTAGTCAAGGACTCTTCAGCTCCCCATGCTCTACCAACTGAGAAGGCTGGAGGTGCACAAGAAGCTGGGAGGGGGCACAGCCAGGACAGCTGACCCAAACTGGCCAATGGGGTATTCCATACCACACGACATCATGCTCGGCATATAAAGCTGGGGGAAGAAGAGGGAAGGGGGGGGACATTCGGTGTGATGGCGTTTGTCTTCCCAAGTAACCGTTACACATGATGGAGCCCTGCTGTCCTGGAGATGGCTGAACACCTGCCTGCCGATGGGAAGGAGTGAATGAATGCCTTGTTTTGCTTTGCTTGCGTGCACAGCTTTTGCTTTGCCTATTAAACTGTCTTTATCTCAACCCACGAGTTTTCTTGCTTTTACCCTTCTGATTCTCTCCCCCATCCCACTGGGGGGAGTGAGCGAGCAGCTGTGTGGTGCTTAGTTTAAACCACAACAGTCCCCAACACCAACTTCATAATCTCTTCAACGATGTAATCTAATTAAAGGGATTTATACAAAAAGCTTCCTCTGCATCCATCTATCATTTCCAGTGATTAATTCCCCATTTCCTTGCGATCAACAATATTAAGCACCTTCCAACTACCCTCCTAACGTTTAAATAACACATCCAATTTTATTCACTTTAATTGCATGTACTGCATGAAAGCCTGGATGTGATTTCTCCTTATTAGCCCCCAAAATCTAGCAAAAAAGTAGTTTCCTCTATGAGGAAATAGGGGACTATACAAAGCTCTAATCTAGTTACAAGATGCTAGAAAAAGAGCAACTTACACATCTCATCTTTCTTCCTCTATTTTCCCTGCCAGGGTACAATGACATATATTCTGAGATTAGAAAATTTGTTACCCCTTGTTAAAAAATTGGTATTTGGGGTTCCCCCCCCCCCTTCTTTAAGGAAAAATATAATACCAAGTCCCATTTACGCAGACACAGGGTGAATAGAGAAAGCAAGATACTTAACTTACCCCTCGCAAAGGCCGTTTCCTTCCTTTCCCTTCTCTAAATACACATTTTCAAGAGCAGTTTATCAAAGCCCCAGAGGAGAACATCACTTGCAAAATTAAAATGAACAGTTCAGCATCATCAAAAATCTGCAGGGTCAGTGTTTTCTAAGGACAGGGAAGGAAAGTGTCTTTAAATTGGCAAATTTAATTACTTCAATCCTTTAGCTAATAACGACACAGCCCGTTTCTTCCTCTGATCTGCATATCTAACTCCAATTTCTTGTAACGGCACTTAAATCCAACAAACATGAATCCAAGCCAGGGAAACCAGAGGGCACCGAAGGCAATTAGCTCATCCTGCTCCTGCTCAGGAAGCAATGTTCATTAAGATGTATGTCCCTGATCTCTGGGCAGCCTGAATTTATTGGTCCTGAGTGAGATGATTTCTGCCTCTCCTCTTGGGCATGATGTTTCTGACCAGAATTTACTGGGGAAGAGTCATTCCGATGGCAGCTAACCCCCCCTTGCCCACCCATTAGTTGTGATTACATCAGCCTGTACAACCTCCATTTTTCTTCTTCCTCTTGTACTTACATCTTTCAGAAACTTGCAGACCATAAAAGCAGCAGATACTGGTTTGCCTAGCTAAACTTAGCCTCCCCCCCCCCCTCCCCGCCTTTTATTCTGCCCCCCAATTTTACCATTCTCAACTGCAGCTTCTCTAAATTTCCCCACTGCCTCCTTAATTAAGATGCTTCAAAATGAACGCAATATTCCTCCTGCAATGGTTACCAAAACCATTTAAAGAACTGTTTGCTTTTAATATGGCTCAATGCCTGTCTTTAAAAGGGAAAACCACTTCTGGATTTCCCCAAGCGCTGAGCTACATTTCCAGCTCACTCTGATTTTGCAAGCTATCTCCTCGCCATCTTTTTGACATTATTCAGAATCCAGATTTTTCATTGCAACTAATTTCCCCTGAGCAACGAGTCAGGAACAGGTCAGAGCAGCCGCAGTTTCTTTTCTAGCTTTATTTCTAGTCTTTAGGTGTTCAGGAGGATACAACAACAACTTCCTAATGATTCCTCCAAATCATTAACACAAATGAAAACAGTACTAGAGCCCACACCAATACCAATTCATGAGTTACCTATTCCCTGCTTTGAGATATATGCAAATATATCTAGAAAGATCAGGTTGAAATTATTCTGTACATCCATAGCTCCACCAGCTCTACACACCAAGTTGCTTTTCCAACTAACCCGGGAGTTAGTGCAAAGGGCAATTAACGTTTTTCTTGACTCATTTGTTCAAATGAAATATTTGGGAACAGAAGGGCAATAAAAAAAACCCAAAAGCCACACGCAGTAGCATTACAAAAAGATGAGCAACCTCTACCAGACAAACAGATGATGAACAGCAGCACCAACCACATTGAAAAACCCACCCGATCGATCAGTATAAAGCCCCAGGGAACCTCTGAGGCATTAGATGGGTTGATTAGGCATCTTTGAGCCAACTATGTCATTTTTAACTATTTTCAATTATTCAATGGACCAATTTGCAGCACTCAATTACTCTTTATTGCCATTTACTCTCACCAGAAGCAATGCATTCTGAAAGACAATAAATGCTTACTGATGAGAAAGGCCACATTTTACTATTTTTGTGCTCATTTGATCTTCTCTTTCCCCCAAACTCAATGCTCCACACTTGGAGATACTTCTTAAGTCTTTCCCTCTGACTCCTGTTGTACCTCAAGTGAAGGTACCGCATTTTAGGAAAATTATTTTGAACACAATTTTGGAAAATAAACATTGCTCCCTTCAGGAGTAGTTGAAAATTTCTTTGTCTGAATTTAAACACAAAGCAGCTCAGGACTTCAATATCCATCCTGAAGCCTAGTAACTCCCCAGGCAACTCCAGTGTGGGACGAAAGATCAAGAATTCAGCTGGGGAGTTACTTTAAGAAAAATTAGTCATTAGGAGTTAAATATCCTATGATTGCTTCTTCCCCATCTATTCCAAAATTAAGAAAAATATATGTACAAAGGCCATAGTACCCTGAAGCTGAAAAAAATATGCCTTCATAATCAATCAAAAATTAACACAGTCCTCCTAAGGTAGAGACAGATTTTCATCTAGAGAGATGGCTCTTTCAGCCTTGCAGCTTTAATATTTTTTCTTTTCCTTTTTTCAAGCCACAACATTAAAAAAAGCTTACCTTATTCCTCCAGCCAAAGATTAATCAAGATCCCCCCCCTTAAGTTACATGAATCAGCATGCTCATTATTCTGTCTGACTCTGCACAGCAGTTATTTTAGCCGAGAAATTTTTCTATACATGTTTGAATTGGAACATTTCTGTCTGAAGGAAAAAAATCGGGGTCATAGATGATCTCAACCTTACAAGACCACAGGCAGCAGCCCAGCACTGGTATCTAGTTCATTGTAAGTGACTGCACCGGTAACAGGGAAGAGCTAGCTGATGCACTGTCACATAACGCATCTCCAAATGCTGTAGTATTTTTTTTTTTGAGAACGGAGTTACAGCCTTATAGGGAAGCAACTATCCATACAATATAGACGGGTGAGCCCCAGCTGCAATGAATATGGGGAAAAAAACTCACAGTAAAATGTCCTAATGTTGCAGATATTTTCCTTTCAAATTATTCCACTATTTCAGAAAACGAATCCAAATCCCACCAACTTTTTTTTTTTAATGTTAATCAACCCAGAAATGTAAATAACAGGCAGCTAAAATAACCTAGCCCACAGCACAGAGACTGAGTCACAATATCATTGGTTCTAAAGGTAAAATATTTTTAAATAGCTAAGGGTTATTTCTTACCACAACGAAGAATCAGAATTACCTCTGAAATAATACAAATGCATCATTTTAAAAACTAGGTATACAAATTCCACTAAAATACTGACTGAAGCTTTAAAGCAGTCTAACACCCAGAAAATCAACTTTTCATCTGATTTTCAAATTCCAGTTAAAATCTAAACTATAATGCTACTTTGACAAGTGGAAAACAGGTCTTTCATACCTGGTAGAAGTACACCCTATTTCTATTACTGGCACATGTTTGGGGTAGGTGTTATTTCTTAACAGCACGAGCCGGATCGCGTTGGCTGGACCATCACGCCTGGCTCACTGGTGCAGCTCCACACGCAGGGAAAGGAGTAGGAAGCGGCTGATAAGGAACCTGCCATCGTGCAAAGTAAAAATACCACCACTACTAATAGTAAGAAAAGCCCTAAACAACTTATACCAAGAGAAATAAAGTTTTTGTTAGCTCCTCACTCTAAATCCACGCTGGAGGTTCACATGCCAGAACCCAGGCACGTGGATTCAAGCCCTGCTTGAGCACGAAGCTCCAAAGCTACTGAGCTGCACATGCCCACATTGCCACCAGAGACAGTGAGAAGTGCCCAACAGAAAGCAAAGAAGGGGTTAACTAGTACAGCTGACCGGTAAAATCCCAAATAAACTGCCATCTTGTACAGAAACGCATGGATCAGACACATGCTTAAGGAACAGCTAAAGGATGTGGCATGTGAACTGATGCTCCGGTCCACCCTTTGGAAAGCTGTACCATGAGAACGCGCCACTTTCAAATACAGAAATTCACACCAAGCATGCAGTAACACTACTCCTTGAAGTGGTGTCCCAGGTGATGCCATTTTTAACCTTTCTTCTCTTTAATCAATTAAAAAAATCCATTAAAAAAATTATTGCTGTTCACTTTTCTATTTTGCTTGTTAAAGAGACTGTGTAATTTTGACACCAAATTTTGTGGTTTGGTTTTAATGTCAATGAGAAGCGTACACCTCAGTTTCAGAGATTTAAGAGAATGTGACAGAGCCTCAGCTGGAATACAAGACTTACCTTTCAACAACTTCTCACCAGTTACAACAACTCACAGAGCATTGCTGGAAATCAAGATTCCCTCTTAAATGCCTCTCTGAAATAAGGACCTGGAAATAAGCTGTGGAAATGGCAGCTCCAGACGAAGGCCATTAGAAGCTGTGCTCTCCAGGGAACGCCTAGAGAAAGAGGACACCCCAAACATCCACAGGTTCTGGGATATTGATATGAGCAACACAAAATTAGTTTACTTCCTAATTCTACAGAAATAATCATGAGTAAGTTTCTGGAACTTCTCAATCAGGCTAACAAGTGCTGAATGCAGAGTAGTCCTTCCCCGCTGCAAATTTACTGTCCTCTCTGATACAGGAGGTTGGTGGAGATCCGTCAGCCCATCACACCATGCAAATGCAAGGGATGAAGAGGTGAACAGAGAAAGACCAAGTAACAACTGCAGGCAGAGAGGCTGGCAGAGCATCCCATGCCCTAGTGTCGGTTTTCAAACTGGAGAGATCAAGCTCTGCTTGGGAAGATCCCAAACTGCCAATTGCGAGAAATCCATCCCGTTTCTGTCCTTCTGTCCTTCAGCACAGCTACCAGCCCATGGCAGAAGAGGGATGCTGAGCCATAGAGCCTTTGGTCTGACAGGAAGCAACAAGGCTTACATTTGGAAGTTAGGACATCCCTTGGGAGAGAATCTCTGTGCTGCTCAGATACATCTTGGAAATCCCACACAGCAGCGACTGGGCTGGCAGAAAGGTATTGAAGACATCCCTGCACCATATAGTGTGGATGAGATGGACCTATGTATATGCATGTAGGTAAATGGAGGGTCTTGAAAGTTTAAAGATAAAATTAACATGAACAGGACCACAAGCAAAAATATTCCTATAAACTCAAAGCAACCTTCTATCTCCTTTTCTTGCAGAAATGAGCCCTATGGCACTTAGTGTTGCTTTGCAGGATTAAAACACCACTGGTAAGATAACAGATCTCACTCGAGGCAGGGAAGGAGGCTGAAGACATTTGTGTTAGCCAGCAATATGTATTCAAAATGGCCACAGTGCAAACAGATCCCAGAGATCACGTCGCCTGAGTGCAGCAGGGCGGGAGAGCATGCCATGCCACCTCCATCGCAGGGACCTGCACAGCGCTCAATATCTGGCCAGAAAATAATTTCCAGAGCTAGATGGTTTGGGATTTATTTCCTACACAGGGGAAAGGAAAAAAAAAAAAAAGGTGAATCTATCCTAGGCAAGAGGCCTCTTGCGGGCCAGTACCCATAAGGGATGGCAGCATGCCACACTCCAGAAAGAACCCGCAGGAGATGGGAGAAGGAGCTGCAGGTCTGATACGAGAGCCCTGGCAAGAGAGTAATTACTTTGGCTTGAGCCAATGCTATTTAACCCTCCTTCCAGGAGGAGTAAATCCAGACACAGCGACAGTCCAATTATGGAAACAACACCGACTTATTCTTTTAATGCCCAGCTCCCTTCAGTACCTGTTAATCAAGTAGGCATTAGTGCGCCTGGACAACGGACCACATTTGCTCTGAAATTGCAGTCGCTGATGATAGAAAAGCTCTTTCTCTCCTTCCACCTGTTCTGCAAGTCCAAAAGCAAAAACCTCTTTGGTTAGGGAAGCGATGTCTTTGCTTTCCTATGATGTTTGAAGGACCCGGGGAAATCCCACTGGCATTTTGCTTATCCTGCATTTTGCTCATCTTTCTACCTCTGCCTCAAAACACAGACAGCAGCTGAAGCAACCAAAACTGCAGGGTATCCTCAACGCCACTCAGCTCTCATTGCCTTTAATAGAAGGCTGACCTTCTGAAGCAGTTAAAAGTTATTTTATTAGTTGTTTTAAAAACACATTTTCACAGAAACATGGCAACCGATGAGAACAGACAGTGCTAGAGCGAGAAATCACTTGTAAATAAAATACGGTGACAGACTTCATTTTCTGTGCAATATGCAAACAGCTCTCTGTAAGCAACATGCAGACGAAGCCTCCAGCCCTCCCTCCTTCTCTCCCTCCCCGGCAGCTGCCACGCTGTCCGCATGTCAGAGAATACAACTGAATTGAGCTTCAGCTGAAGCTGCAAAGACAATTAAATTAAATGCTCTGGGAAGGCGCTCTCAAAGCCTGGTGGTGCTTTCGGTAGAACCAGGGAGATGGGCAGGAGCCGTCTCAGCAGACTTGCTGGGCACGACCCCTCTGAGGAGCACAATAACATGAAGCCCATTAGGTTTCTTGTTTTCAGAGGTTATCATTGATCAGTTTTGAGTTCAATAAGCCAGACCAGAATACGATTGATCTCTTTCCATCACTTCTGAGCACAGCAGAGGAACACCTCTCCCTGCTGCCTCCCACCCCCAGACCCAACCTCACATTCCCCTCCTGATTATCCTGCTTTAGTGCTCAATATGCCACCTTCCTTTCTCAATATTTAGGGGCTTTTAGCTATTTGACATAATCTACAGCTCTCTTGTCTGGATACATACTTAATGTTTGAGTTATTTAAACAACACAGTGAGAAAACCAATATTGAACTGTCAGCTTTAAGATGTACTTTCCTCATTCTATTTTATTTATTTCCCAGGGGGAAAAAAAAAACCCATAATCAGTAACTACTGGATTCCTGCAAGGTAATGTTCACTAGTAGGAGAGTAAACCAGCACAGCATAACAGTCAATTTTCTACCTAGCCACAGGGCAAGGTTTATTTGGGAGTTTTATTTTTATAAAAGCAAATGCTTTAAAAATGAAACCAGAATTCCTGTGGGGAATCACTGTTTGGCAGTAGCTCCAGAGACATTCCTCCATCTTCAACGTCCATTCAGCAAACTCCCAAAATACCTACAAGTCAGCCTAAAAGTCCCAGAACACTTTTTCCCCTCCCCTCCTTTCTTTTTAACCCCCCTTTTTTGAAAGCTCCTCCCTTGCCCACCCCTCACATTATTCCTCAAAAGCACAAACTACCCAATTCTGTCTCCTCTCGTTACTCTGATTCCCCAGTAACTGCGAACACGTTTAAAAGCCCAAGAACAGGAGGAAAAAAACCCCATACCGCCTGCACAGCCCTCCAAAATAAGATTGGCTGCTACTCTAACACAAGGTGCGTTAGTAGGTCCATTTTCTGTTATTCTCACAACAAAGAAATTAAACCAAAGCAAGAACAATTTCTCTTGCTGCTGCCTGTGGAAGCACATGAAATTAATTTTGTGCCCTGCGTACTTGATCAGGGGGTTGCTCACCACCAGCACAGCCATAAAGCCAAGGGCATGAGTGTTTTCTAAACCACATTCAGTAATGTGATCCTCCTATAGGTTTGTGAGTTCGTTGTCATCTGTGGAGACTTGGATTAAAAGCCCTCACTACACAAGTGAGAATACCTTAGATAATTTCAGCACAGGATAGACTAATGTAAGAAAGGAACAGCAAAAGTCTTAAGAGTCAGTTCTGAGACTCTGTCAAACAAAAAAGCAGGTTAAAATCATAAAAAAATTTCCCTGGCTTGAAGCAGCTTTATCTCTCAGTGTTTGTTTTCACGACATGAAGGTCACATACAGGTCTTCCCCCACCACGTCCATTTGACAACAAACCAGACCTTGAATATTGCTTCTCCCCGGTAATAGATCCTCAGTAAATGAAGAGTTGCCTCTTTCATTTGTCCATGTTACAGCATGCAAGAACACAGGGAAAAAAATAAAGCACTTGTTGCTTTTACAAAACATGAGTGAATTACCCAGCTGACTCCCCAAACAGCACAGAGCAGGTAGCAACGGGGGTCTACAGTAAACTGGGAAGCCTCCAGCTTTTTAATTCCTGTAATCAGGTCATCATGAAACACATACAAGATTAGATGGCCAAGTCTTCTCTCTCTCTTTTAAGTCTAAAAATAAGATGTCTCAAGTTCGTTTGGACAGTGACGCATTCCCCATTACCCCACATTTTCTAACGGGGCTGGAAAATAACTGGAATTTCTGTTTACTTTCCTGTTTGTGATGCAGCACCTTCCAAACGGCTAGAGAAGCTCTGCAAATGAGGTTTTGAGCTTGCTTTCCCATGAAGAAAGTCTAGAAATGCCATTTGACATTACCAAAGGCTTCAGTTTCACTGTTTCTTGCCAACAAAGCAAACTTTTAAGTGCCAGCACTTCAAGTGCAGACGACTGCTGGAACAGATTGGCAGATCGCAGAAATATCACAAATGCAAGTCAAGTGCAGCAGGGTGAAAAGACAGAAGGTATTCTAATGATACTTGTTGAAATGTAAACAGCTTCACTTCTCTCCTCATTGGATTACATCTCATACAAGCCTGAACTTACTCAAGTGAAACTACAGCTGGAGAGGAGAGTTTGAACAGTCCTGTAACCAGTGAAGAGCTTGAAAACAATATTCATCCAAACACAAGAATATCCTATGAACACAACTCAAGAACACATCTCCATTTACAGTTTTGAACAGCAGGTCAAGTGACTCATTCAAAAAATTTTTTGCCACATTTTAAAATAAGTCTTCAGAAGTCATCGATCTGCTTATCTTTCTGAACCACTCGAAGCTAAGACTAAACGAGATGAAGCAATAGCAATTATTCACTCAAGTTTCAAGCAATCAAGAATTCCTTTTAGGGAAATGTATGTAGACAACAATAGCAAACTCATTGCTTGTAAACCTTCCAAACATAAAAAAGCAGTAATTGCAGAGAAAAAAAACTCAGTACTTACTGGAAAGGACTGTCGTGAGGAAGATGTAGTCGGAAAAAGAAATGAGTCCACATTCTCCAAGCGCATAAAATATGCTGTCTTCATCGGCAAACTTCTCTCGCTCCTGGGATAATTTCTATTTATTCATCCGACCCACACCCCAAAAAAAGAAAATAAAGCAATCAATTAAATAGACAAATGGAAAGCTTCATTTGTATCCTTACCACCAACAAGCCATTCCATGTACACACACCCCCACTATCTCCATTCATATTCAGTGGACCTTTTCCAGCCTTCAAATCTGTCAGAAATGCTCTGCAAAGACCAGTGCTTCCCCATCTCAAATGGGGGATAAGGAATTGCACAATATTAATTAGTTGGTTTAGCCTAGCTGGAATACAGATAAATAAAACTATGTCCATTTTGCTTAAAATTGTCTGAATCTTTGAGAGGTTAGTGTTACGAAAATCAGATGTTTTAATACAGGATTCAGAAAGAAAATTATTGTATTTCACTAATAGTGTTTTAGTTATACTCTGTTGTAGCAGTAGCCAAGAAAGAACTATTTCACATGAATATAAAGTATGATTGAAGTTATCAAAAACATGTAGTTATCAGAAGCACACGATTCGGGAGTGTGTTTAGCAAGCTCACTAGGAGGACCAGGACCAATATCGATCTCAACCTCTCTCTCTCACTCCAGTTCTTTTTCAACACCTTGTTTTAATAGAAAATACCACGTTTTATCAGCTAATCTCCCTTACTAAGCTAAAAATCCAAGTCCCTTTGATCCGCTGAAGCTTCAAAGACTGAAAAGGATCCATAAAACTGTTAGGAAATCCACACTGGTGACCCATTTTAAGAACACAGCAGGAGGAGGCACACGCACACACAGAGGAAAATGAAATTAATATAAAGGAGAGTAGGTGTGGATGAGGTTATTCCACAGAAACCGGGTCATGCAAGCACAGAAGCATGGTGAAAGCAAGGCTGAATTTAGGAACGGTTTTAGGAAAAACCACTGACAAACACCACCACACGAGGGTCCAGCTAGACAACTGTCCCCCACCGTTACCTCTGTCTAGCGGAGATCCCATCATATACAAGATAAAGGAAAGAAAACTGGTTAACCAACAATAAAATAAGCAGGCAAAACATAACATCAAGTTGAATGGTTAGACTTGCGAAGAGCAAGAAAGTTTTGAAGCAACCAGGTCGTTGCCTTGACTGGGCGCCGCTAAGAAGCCTGAGTAGACATCCCAGCAAGAGTTAGCACGTAGCCTCTCCGGGTCAGACCCACTGTCTGCAGCTGATGTCTCTCATCCACCTCAGGGTTTTGTTTTTGAGAGAACTCACCATTGTATGTGACTGCAGAGTGGGGATGAGCTCAGCTAATAATTTAGATGAAAATTTAACCCGTATCTGGCTCGGAAACCACAAGAAAAGAAACAAAAATAATCATGTAGATCACCAAAAAATACAGTTTTCAGGGAAAAAAAAAAGTTCAGCTCTACTGATCAAATAAAACTCTTCCCAATAGCTCGTCCTTTACCATCTGGAGAGCGTCAAGAATTTAATACTAACAGCAGACAACATGCTAATGGCATTCATTTCATGCAAGATAACTACTATTTATGCTTACGGGATACCAGGTTGAAGTATCATTTACGGAAAAAAATGCTTATGCTTCCCTTCCCATCGAGATAGATCCGAAGCAAAATTACACTGATGCTTATGTTAAGGACAAATAAAGAATGTCTGGTTTTCCCTTAAACTGAAGGCAGGATTTGTGGAGAAAGCAGTTTTCTGTGACTGCTGCCGGCCATGTTGCCAGCAGCGTCTCACCTGCTCGTGTGATTTATTGCCTCTTCCTCCAATTGCCTGTCTTTAGCAGCGTTTATCATAAACTAGCTATTAGCATCCTACTTCACCCGCTCGAAGGATCCCATGAAAAAGTTCCAGAAGTTGGTTTACTAATTTTTATGGGTTTCTTTTCTGCACTTAAAATTCATAGTCAGCAAACAGCTTAAAATATTCCTCATAAGCTGAAAACCCCATCCATAAACTAACAATAAAAGAAGACATTAAATTAATCGCTCTCTGAAATACAAAGGTTTAGACAGATGGAAAGGAGAAGCATTTACTCATTTGCATCTTTGAGCAAACAAAGTAAAATATTTTATTATTTATTTTAAACAAGCATCTACTTGCCAGAAACCTGGGGAAAGGGAACATACGCTGTCATTATGGTGCCCAGCCTGCCCGCAGCTAATGGGAAAGGGAATTTCTCCCACTGATCTTAGTAGGGGAAAATAACAGCTGACCTGATCAATAAGATTGTCAGGCTCTCAGCCACTAGGAGGACAGAAGTTTAAAAAAATTCACAACTCTCCCATTTATTTTCTTCTGGCTCACTGAGAAGCTGTGTGTTTGATTGATTTCCACAAGACACATGGGAAGCTCTCCCCACTACAGAAAAAGCTGAAAGCATCCTTCTCAGGGGTTGTTCTCCACCTTTAAACATGGTATTCTACAGAATTATATTATAATCCCCAGGGGAAAAAAAAAAAAAAAATTAAAAAAAATCAATCTACCTACTTTACAAAGCACAACATGGACTGTTGCAATCCTTCAAAGTTCAAGGTGGAGAAACCTGAAGTCAGTCCTCACTAACACCTAAAACCACTGTCTATAGACGTCCAGCTTCTTTTCCACAACCTTCTTTCCTTCCAGCATACTCTACCATACCTTCTAGCCAGAAAG
>NW_008824986.1:339161-350305 GCF_000699105.1 Pygoscelis adeliae | reverse complement strand
GGGAAAAAACCCTTTCCAAGCCTCCATCCTCTTTTAGAGACATGTCATCTTCACAAATCAGTTATCCACACAATTTCAGGACAACTTTCACATTTCACATCCTTTTGTATCTGAACACAAGCTAATTCTCAAAGTGCTCAGTTAAAACAGTCAAATGTCTTCCATTTAAGAATTTTTTCTATGTTAAATCCATTCCCAAAACCAGAGTAATTGGTTAAGATCATTCAGCACGCCCGAAAAACATTCAAAACTGAGCATTCATGAGTGAGCAAGCCACGGGAAACAGTCTACAAGTATGAAGTATTTTTTAATCAAGCAGTAGATTCATATTAAACAAGCACACAAACAAGCAAACATCCAAATTAACATGTAAAAAGAAAAAGAAATCCAAATGTACCACTGCTTTCAGCACAAGCATGGCTGTGTAAATTCAGTGAAAAGCCACCAGTCCAGTCTCAGTGGAATAAAACTTTTTACAGGCATTCAGGCAGATTATCTTACAATACCAGACATTGACAACAGGTAAAAAAAAAAAAAGTAATTGCATTTCAAAATACAAAGGTTGGTTTGCCCTTTCCAACTCAGGCTCCAAACCCAACAAACAGCACCAGAACATGGGTTGAACATCTCAGTAACAGCGACCAACCTCCCCCAAACCCGTGTGCTGTGGGAAACCAAGTTGCATGCCATGTGCAGGCAACTCCCCAGACTTGTGTTACGGGCTGGCTGGAGGCAAACAGAGCACCCAAAGACATAACACAAACTTCATATATTCTAACCCAAAACTGATCTACTGTTGGAGCCTCCCTCGAGCCAAGTACATGGTACAGCTTCCAGGTACAAAGGATTTTGGGGAAAAAAAACACCCCACTGATTCCTTCCATTCCTCACCAAGTATCACCTTTATTTTGGATTTTAAAATTGTTTTCCCAAGGCTGAGTGAAGAGTGAAACATGTTAATACTTAATTATGCAAATCTGAAAAAAAGATGTAGTTTTACAAGTTAAGGGATGCCTTCTCTGCAAAGGCAGAGACGGACACAAGGTGCCAAGCTGGTGTTTGCATTCCTAACACGTTAAGAAAAGCCTTATCAGCTAAATCCTCGCAGCTCCACTTCATTTTGCATTTCACAAACTACTTAATGAGCAGCATTTAATTTGCCACTTTGGGAAGAACACATTCTTGGTAAGTCACTTCAGAGTCAACAGTTTGTGTTTCAATCTGGAGGAGAAAACACACTTTCGGCACATTTATTCACATAACTTATGTTTCAACATCACCTTTGTACTTATATGCACCAAACCTTCAGGAATTTATCAGCCTTATGTGACCACCCGACAGTGACTTATGCCTTCCAAAACGACAACAAAATAAATATCAAAGTGCATGCAAGATAATGAGTATTTCTCCAGAACCAGAAAGTAATTTTGTAAATTAGTAAGGAATTTTAGATGAACCGTAACCATCTTTTATTGACAAATGTCATCATACTCAGTTTGTTCCTTTTTAAAAGAAATACTTTAAGGTTACCAGTATTGTGTAAGCAACTACAAACCCATGAATGTTTCAAACAGTGAAGTCACCTTGCTGCAAAGCAATTCTCTTTCAGTCCCAACTGACCACCTTCAGTTATGCAAACCATTTAAAAGACACTTATTAACGTATTTCTTTTATGGTAGCTGTAGACATATAGGAGAAGTTAAAATGCTCTATGTTCAGTGTTAAAAAGTTATATTCTCTTTTCCACAGTAGGAATTTCCAAAAAATCTGTGTTACAAGTTTGCCTAATATGGACAATTTCTTTCTTTGTTTCTGAGTTTTCTGGCTTTATAAGGTAAAGATGACCCTCCATATTATTGCAATTTTGGCATACGTGTCTCTTTACAACTGAAATCTCTCTAAGAAGATAAAAAACCTCCATATTAGTACTTGTGCACATAACATTACGCAGTATGCATAGACATGATGCGCTATTAGTCCTGCTCCCACATGGCTTGATACCTTGCGCTTAAATCAATAGGCAGCACCCCTATAAATAAAAAGCTATTAGGAATCCTTCTAAGGATGGGAAAACAAATCTTTTAGTAAAATTTATTGGACAATCCATTTAATTAATGCATTTTAAACACTCTTTAGCAACTCTCACACGTTTTGTTTGACATCTTTGAAAATATTAGCTGGCATCTGCCATCTTATTAGCGCTATGCAACATTTAAACGTGCAGTGACGCGGCTCCTATTTGCCTGGTCCAGCAGAGCCTGCAGGACAGCATCGTGCTGGCACGGACTACTACAGCTCCTCCCGGAGCAGGACTGTTTAAAATCTGGGGAAATATATACTGAGACACTCGCTGACTAATGCATTTGCAGCAGATGCTCTGTATTAGTCTATCACACAAGATAGGTAAGGGAAAACCCTTAAGAAATGCCAGTGAAAACTGCAGGCAATGAAGCCTGCTACGGTAACTAAAAATATTAATGCTTTGAAGTCTGCATCAAAATGCTGAACTGCAGGCTCTGAAATGAGAGAGATTTTTAATTTTTGCTCATTTTTTTGAAGATACAAAGAACCAAAGCCACATATTTAGAGATTTCACAACAACTCACGTTGGCACCTACATTAAGAAAACTGAAATACAGAAATAAAAAACCTTTCAGAATCAGATTTAAAAATGGAGCCTTTCAGCCCAGATGTTCAAAAGCCCGTTAGGGAAAAAGAGGCAGGGGAGGTCCCTCCACACCGTGAAACAAGGACAAAAAAGGACTTGGGGGAGAATAGAGGAATTTAGGTTTTTTAAAGCTAGCTCTATAATGTGGATGCAAAATATGTTATTTTAGACACACCGCCTGGGATTTTTTATACCACTTTTTTATGTATCACTAAATAAGAAAAAAGTGTTTAAGGTTGCGATAGAAACAGAACAAGGACTTTCTGAAACTCATAAACCTCTTTTTACAGTGGAAAAGTTTACAGTATCATTCCTAGTGGCTCTAGATAATTTACTATGAAGTCTACATACTAACACAAGCAAATGCAAACAGATTCTGCATGGCAAATCATGGTGGGTGAGTGTTAGCATAGGAAAATGCTTAAAATCTACTGTTGGCAGATAAATACTGCAGCTTATGACCTTTCAAGAGTATAGTTTAATAAAGAGTTTTTTAAAACCTTTGATTTGGGGATTATTTTATCTGTATATATACACAGGGGGACAAACATACAGAGCTGGACATGGATTAAGTTGTTCTGCATACTCTCTCCCTCTGAATTTGAATTCGGACACGTACAGAGAATCAAAAATTAGGCAGCAATTATTACTACAGGTGGTCTCCTGAGACTGGAAAGAGAAATCTCCATTCCCTCCTTCCAGCAAGGCTGTAAATATTCATCACCTTTAAAACAAACGGCACCTGAAACGCAAGGCCAGCATTCTGTGCGACCAAGAAAAAAAATGACAGAGACTTTCCCGACCCTTCGCAGGCAGCAGACCCACTCATGCAAGGGAAAAACCCCTGCTGGAAAAGCAAATAGGAAATGCCTCGGAAAAGGGACAGTCTACACTTCTGCTTCCCTCCACTGCGCTGTCTCAGTCCTCTGCAGGGTAATGAAATCACAGTCTGTAGGACCACAGTGGCATTCGTCATGGAAATTTGACGGGGGAGGATTAAAATTAGGTCCTTGATGTCCAAATCACGCTTCTAAAATGAGTAGACTTTTGACACCTTTGAACTTAAATGGCTGTTTAGGTCTCCAGATTAAGTCAGGATACTGCTTTCCCTCATCTCAGCCTGCATTACCAAGATGAACTGATGTTGATAATGCACGCTGCTCATTTTCTCCGATAAAAGTTCCAGTGTGAAAGTACATGCGGAAAAAAACAATTATGTATAGAAAGCAAGTATTAAACATTGGCTCAGACAATTAGGTTGGGGCCACACACTCAGTGCTAATCACTCACCAAATGAGAAAGGGGTTTGGGGAAAAACCACATGTAATCACGTAATTAGAGATTGTCATCACACTCACAATTAGAGATTGTCATCACACTCACAAATGGTTTAAGGAACTGAATTAAGATACAACTAAAAATCTTGCCATTCCCTTCCACTCTCTCACTCCTTTTTTCTTCACCTGCTTCTCCCATCTAGACCTGTCCTCCTTCTGTAGTCAGTGAGGTCAAGCATCTCCTAAAACATTCCCTCCCATCCTGCTCAATCCATCCTCCTTCCCTCTCCCCTTCTCCCTACTAACTCCACATTACCCCAGGATAGAGTTTTCAGAACTCAATTTTGTATCCCTTCAGTATTAAACATTAATCTAAAGCCAGCAAAACTATCAAAGAAATTAAAGCCAAAAATGATCCCATAAACCACTTCCTGACTAAAAGACTGCATATACCTACTAAGGGCACTTTGTCACCAAGCTGCTTATTTTTTGCTAACTTCCCCTATGGATTTCATTAACGTCACAAAGTTACAGGGCAGACATTTCCCTGTACATTTCCCTCTTTACTTACTAATACTAAATGAACTTCCCTCTGCTTTCTAGTTCGTTTTCCTAGAAACCATCTTATGAACTATAGCATCCAAATATCTTCTTCCTACAATATTCTTTAATATAGTTCACCCTACATAGTTATGTAACTTGAAAAACTCAAGGAATTTTGCAAAAAAAAAACCCAAAAACCTTCCCTAAACTTACACACATTCAAATACATGACGTTTCCTCACAGCATTTGGCCAGAGAAATGCCTGTCCTTTCTCACAGAACAAAACTAACTTCGTGGCCTCGAGCGGAAAATGCCATTTTCCAACAGAGCCAGCTCTATCGCAGTCTCGTCAAGCTGCCAAATAAGTTAGAAGCCTCAAAAGACACCGTGACAATAGTAGGACAGGGAGATAGAGATTTGAGCTTTGCTCAGAGATGTTCCCGTTAATAAAGCCATGTATTAATGGTTACCCTGAGGACTGTACTCTTAAGCCAAATTTAAGTATTCTGAAATAAATCCTTTAGGCTGAGTATCAAGGAGAGGATTCAGGATTATTTAAAGGAGTGGGGAGAAGGGGTGAGCATACACTGTCCCTTTTACATGAGAAGTGCATATTATGAGGTCTGAAGCACAAACTAATCCAAGCACATGCTGTCTGCTTTGTACCTGCCAGAAATCCTGGTGGAAGGGGAGAGGGTTAGAAAAGGGAAGAAAATGAGGGAATGCTTGGTTATACCAAAAAACCAAACCATAATTAAAGACACAAGTATCAGAGATATTAGTAGCTGGAAGAAACACCCACCAGGTACCTAGAAATCAGAATAAAAGAGGACATACAGCAACCAGAACATTTTAGTAATATCTGCCAAATGAGCCCTGTGAAGATGAGAAACATAATTAGCGGTACAAAAAGATAACAGCAGCTAGAGCTCTGTCAAAACTGAAATAGGCCACAAACATTTGGTAGAGGAGGTAGGGGAGGATGAAGCGTGTTCTGTACGTGGACGTAAAGCAACCCAGGTGTCCACCAGGATGTTTGTGCACCATGCATTTACCTGTGCTAGAAGCAACTAAGCGTTTTCTTTGATGAAATTCGCTTTTGTTAAAAACAAGCCAAGAGAAGAAATTGCAAGTTCAGTGTCTGCACAGGTCCCAGTGAACCACACACAGGAAAAAATGGTGAGGAACACAAAAGTAACTCAAAACTGCTAACGAGAACAAATGGGAGGACCAAGTTCAGCTGGGAGGAGAAAGCTAGTGAGCAAAGAAACTCACAAACACAGGCACTGGTGGCAGCAAAGAATGTCAAGAGGAGAAAAATCATGTCAGCTCAGCTCAGATTTGGTGATTGTCTGCAATAAACTGCATCTCTGCTTGCTTCCACAAAGGGTCACAGGCAAGAATTGTCTCCCTCCAGTTCGTTAGGACACTTTTGGGGACATCAGAGGAACTTTTGTATAGATGAGCGTAAGTTTATTATCTATGCAAGAAGATGCTTCCTCATTATTACGTAAAAAACTACCTGCACTAAGATCAGAAGCTGAAGGAATTTAAAGCAGGAAATCTGAAATTAGACAGAGATGTTCTACACGGATTATGGACCAGGATAGCTGAATGCTTCAAGGTATCTCCAAGCAAGCTATAACCTAGACTCAACAGCTCAAACTGCTGACACTGGGGACTCATTTATTTCAAACACTCTCACAATAGACATTGGCACCATGTCGTACGGTTGGATTTAGAAGACTCCTCACCTGTTTTCATTGTGTCTAAGCTAGAGAAAGTACTGCGTATCCTTCTCAGTTAACGGGCTCAGTAAATCAACTGCACATGCACTTTACACTGTTATTTACTGAATTGCAATAACTTGCTTTTGTTAAGGTATCATTTAGAGTTGCATCCTTTTGAACGAAAGTTTCAGGGGCACTTAAAGATCACAGGAGCTCAGAGCTCTGATCCGATGTTTGACTCCTGAACAGACAGCAGGACTTTGAGCTCGTCTTGCTTGCTGCAAGCTTGGGTCTATGGCAGCTTACGCCACTCTGGCGGAAGTCCCATGCTCCAGCCGTAGCTCATACACAAAGTAAAGGACCCCAGAAATTCAGGCTAATGAATAAGGCAGCAAGATCCTTCAATCCACCAGAAAATCCTGTACTAAGGATGGTCCATCTACGTCCAAGTCCTTTTCATGGGGATCACAGAATCATAGAATAATTTGGGTTGGAAAGGACCTTTAAAGGTCATCTAGTCCAACCCCCCTGCCGTGGGCAGGGACATCTTCAACTAGATCAGGTTGCTCAGAGCCCCGTCCAACCTGACCTTGAATGTTTCCAGGGATGGGGCATCCACCACCTCTCTGGGCAACCTGTTCCAGTGTTTCACCACCCTCAGCGTAAAAAATTTCTTCCTTATATCTAGTCTATATCTACCCCCCCTTTAGTTTAAAGCCTTCCTGAGCACATTTTTTCAGGCTCCTGTGCTCCTGAGATGCTCTTTAAATCGTCTGGCAAGAAATCTTCCTCCTGAGTTGACTCCCAGCAGCTCTTCTTTAATGGACACACACCTCCAGTTACAGGGCTTTGGCAGGTAAGTGTAGTTTAAGCTAATCATTGTACTGGTCCATGATACAAGCCTGCATTATACAGTGGAAGTGAGTTTCAGATGTTTTCCTGGCCCTTACCTGATTCTTCCCTTCCTACATTTCAAGCTCAATGGAGGACATCAGAGAAACCAACAAAGAAGCACATATAGTTTTGAACAAGTTGCCAGAATAAAACAGAAAAACGAACTTGTAATACAAGTTAATAGCCAGAACATGTGGGCATGCTTAAGTACAAACTGCCTTTCCTTTTGTGAAGTGATGAAGACTGGAATTGAACATCTGCAGACCCTCTTGGCTACAAGCAACGCTACTGCCTCTGGCAGGGACTGACTTCTTGCTAACCAGAGAGCGACAATGCCCCTCAAGGAAAAGGCACAGAAACCATCTGAAGTATTTTCCTTTTCCTTCGTTTTGCTATTGCTCTGCATTACTCTCAGGCATCCCAAAACATCTAGAGATGTAAATATAAATGCTGGCAGGAAATACTTAATTCATAAATTTAATTAGAGGGCATTGAAAGACTCCATAATTACTTACTGCAGCAATGGCAGCAGGAGGGTAAGCTGTTGCTGGTAGCTCGAAGGCTTTTGTTCGTATTAAGCAGTAGCAAGAAATTTTCCCCACAGGAGAACAACAAGAGCAAGTCAAGTGTATTCTGTATTAAACTAATAAGCCATCTAGGGTTGTTTTTTTTTTCCCCTAAATAGGCTAGAGGTCTCTTAAAAGCACTGCAGCTTACCTTCGGTGTGAACACCCAACCGCACAAAGACGGATCTATGCTGTGCAACCACCAAATCCATTTTCTGCCTCTGCTCCCACCTTTACATCAGGCTGCACTGCTGAAAGCTCAGCTGCAGGACACCTGAGAGCTCCCCTGCACCAGCTCACCAGGACAGGGACCACACCAAAGGACCCATGTGACAGGGCGTGATTTTGCTCTGAACAGGGTGGATATGCAGCTCACACTTTAGAGGAACACCACTAACAGCATCGCTTCTTTTTTTCTTTGAGAGATTAAGCTTGCAAATCATTAATGCATAAGCCAAAAAAGCCATCAAGTAAACAGAGAGGGCATGAAAAAAGAAAATTTTAAACAAAATCTGTATTACAACTTATGTAACATTAATGACGCTCATGCGACATTATATGTCCCAAGATACTTCTAGTTAGTGAGAGCTTATTCATCACTATCAGCTTGCTAAGCAAGATGCAAGCAGTGAGCGATGAAACAGCACAATGCCTCAGTTTGAAAATCAGATGTGCAAAGAACATCTCCACATCACTCTCAAAAGCACCCTTTCTTAAGCGCTAACAAACATTACACAGCAGGGGAACAGCACGTCTTAAATTAAATAGGACTTCACTCCTCCTAACCAGAGGCATGCTTTTCAAGATGGTAGGACGAGAGAAGGGTCAACACGAGGTATTTCTCCTACAGATGGGTTAAAAAAGCATTCGCTTTCCCACCGCCAAAATGCAAGAAGAGGAAAGAGACACAGTGGAAACAGAGCAAATGAACAGTTGTGGTCTGGACGCTTCACGCCACAGCACCCTGAGCTACACATTAGATTGTGTCTATTCTCACATCAGCCTTTTGTTCAGGCTCAATATGAACACTTTGAAATGTCTGCAGACTGATTAATATTTTTTTCCTACTCTGAATGAATAGTAATCAATGCCTCTTTTCCTCTACTTTCCAGAGCTTGCTTCCCTGGGGGAGAAACCACCACGCTTAGACAAAAATGGAGCCAGGGACAGAGTTGCCTCCCTACACACTCAGCCCAGCAGAAGGTCAAAGAAAAGTATGAGTTCATGTTGGCAAACAGATCTGACCAACGGTTTTTGCTGGATGAATGTCTCCAGGGTTTTTGGTCTCGCAATGAGTAAAGAAAAAGCATTTAGGCTCAAATTACAGGAGCATTCTTCTCATTAATAAGGCAGTAACATTTACCTCCCTCTCCATCAACTCTATAAATTATCACTAGGAAGAAGGAGGGGCAGGAAGAGGAAAAAAAAGCCGGTATTGTCTTCTCACCATAGCATTCAATCAAACGCACAGCAAGATGCTTCAGAAACCCGACACAGTTACAATACAGAGGCACATCACAAAATCCGTTGGCAAGACCAGTCCCGATCACTGCACGACAGCCAATTAGTTGTTTTGATGGTAGTTTTATGTAAATAAAATTGGTTCTGTGAAAAGAGCAGCTGCTTACTAATGCTGTAGCATTTAAATCTCAAACATACATGCTCAAAATTCACACTGATAAACATTGTCCTGTAATATGTAATTAAAATGCAACTGACTGCACAGCTGGTTCTATTCTTTTAACCGAATCTCTTTCTAAATTATTACTTGCATGCAACCCTGGGTATACATCTTTGCTTGGAACTACAATTAATTCTCTTTTCTACTCTTCAGCCGGGATCTAGCCTGCAGATTGTCAGTACTTTTCAGTACCACAGCTTGCTTGTGTCTGACTGCTCACAAACTCCTTTCACCTTAAAAATGAAGAGGAAATTTCCAGTGAACAGGCCTATTACTTTTTGAGTGCACATCTGTACCACAAGTCCTATTACCTCTGCGCGACATTCGTAAGGCTGCTTCGGGGAACAATGGACCTCTTACCCTTCTGCTTGAGCTCATCAGCTCTGCCAATGCACAAAAGCAAAGCGCCAGAAAGTCATCTCCAGGTAGAGGATGCTTTGATAACCCAAGAGGAATACGAGGAATACGTAGTTGGAAACAGGCAAGGAGGAAGACATGCAAAAGGGTTTTATCCCTCCGGTGCTACTACGCAAGTGCAACTCAAATGAGTAAGGTCAGCTCTGCAGCACTTCAGTTGGTGCTTGACTGAGTGAAAACAGTGTTGTTTTTTAAACTGAAACCCAAAGCAAGCAATAAAAGGAGAACAAGATGCTATCAGACAGATCAATCTACTGTCAGCTTCTTTCATTACCAAGGGAGAGCCGAGGCCAACTTATTTTATACTCTCCTCGAACTATCCTCTCACCTGGACATTACCGCTACCCTAACAGCCACAGCCAGATTTAGCCAGTCCCAAGGTGTCTTTAAGCAGACAGCCTAGCAAACAAGAACCTCTATTTCTTCATTTTCAGAGCAAACTGCTTCTAGGGTGTTATTAGACTGTGGAAAAAATAGGTCCCAGGAGAAGGTAACAATAAAGAAAAGTCCACTGCAGTACCCTAAATCTGCTCCCTCACTTTCAGACTATCCAAACTACAGCATGTAGACATCCAAGTGCAGCACCGACATCTCTAAGTTATATAAAAAGCAACTTCACTCTGCTACAGGTCAGAGCGAAAGGTAGTTAGTGCATAAGGCAAAGGCTATCTCTTCTCCACCCTTCACCATGCTGAATGGCAAGATCCTAAGAGCCTGGATGACGATGCACAGTCAAGCATGGTACCTCAAATGCCGACTGTGGGTTTTCAACACCCCTGTGTGGTGACTGTGTCCATCACATCCAAATGCAGTGCAATTCAAGCCCTTGGTGCTGAAGGGCAGAGGAACAGAAAGTTGAGTTCAGCAAAGGGATTGCCTTTGAATCTTTTATCCAATGTGATCAGAACCGACTGCGGAGTGCTCAGGAACAGAGGAATAATTAGCAAAAGTAGTGTGGGATTCAGCATTTCTTCCCTACAAATCTTGTTTATGTAAAGCCTAAGGGATGAGTGTGATAGCTTGACAAGATAAAATGATGAAAGTGAGCGGATGCAAAATAGACTGTCATAAATCAGAGGGAGAAACATTTGATATTCTGCAAAGAATATATGTACTTTTTTGTTTGTGGGTTCTTTTTTTTTAATCATGAAAAGCAGACGTTGGGTTTGTGGCAGGGGGAGAAGTAAACAAGTGTTCACAACACACTTCGTAGTTTTATGCATCAAAACTAACTGCAAAATACTACCTTCCAATTGCCTGTTTTCAAGCAAAATCTCGCTCTGCTGCCTGGGTAACCAGAACACTTGTACGCCACCAATGACAGGGACGCCAGGTATTTGATCACCTTCTGTCTTTACCTTTCCCTA
>NW_008824986.1:316938-339110 GCF_000699105.1 Pygoscelis adeliae | reverse complement strand
TGTGTTTATATAAAGCTTTAAATACATTTTTTTCCAGTGTCGAGGCTTTCTGGAAATGCCTGACACTGTGTCAGGTACCTCACTCAGCAATGAAGGGATCAGATGCTGACCTCCCTTTGGAAAAAAACAGAAGCTTTACTTTCAGACAATGCAGGTGAAATGAAAATATTGCTAAAAGCTGGAGTACCATGTGTCCATGGTGATATGATGGAAAATGAACCAATCTGCAGTCATCTGCATCAAGAAGTCGATATGAGCTGCTAGTCCTAGGGCCAGAGATGCCTTTACCGTACTCCTCCATACCAGTGGGATTTACGGTGTGGTTAATTGGGTTGCTGATTTGCATAATAACAGGTAAGATGCTGCACGGCTCCACTTACACAGGCAGACAAAACTAGATCAGAGCATGCTCGACATTTTACCAACACATATCGTGACAGCACAAACATCCAGAACAGTCATGTATCGCTGTAGGAAGGACCTAGGGTTCAAAAGGGGAACGGCGTAAGGGTGTTTGATAGGGGGGAAATACATGCTCGGGATGCAGATAAAAAACACAAGAGCGTCTCCTTCCTTCGGGAATCTGGAGATGAGTCTGGAAGGGAAAGGTCAAGTAAGTTTTCCCCAAAACGGCATAGCTCATCGAGCTCTCGGAGTCATAAAGAAGCAGCAAGGAGACATGATTACAACCTACAATTTCCTGGCCTACTAGTATATAAGAAGAGGTAATATTTTGCCTGTAAACATTAAAACCCCTTTAAAAAAAAATTTCTCATTCACTGTCATTACGTAAAAGGTACTGCAATGCTACTAAACAACAAAAAGCTCGGAAGAGAATACTTCAAATACTTCATTTAACTTACACCCACGTGCAGGTAATAACTAAAGGACTCTAGGTTAAAAAAGCCATTGAATAAGACACACTTAATACTCTTATGTGCTCACCTTCCCATCATAGCGTTTCACTATAAACTGATCCAGGCCTAGGTCTGAAAGAGAAAAAAAAAAAGATACTTCAAGAAAAATGCTCTTAGAGTGTAGAAGTAAGCATTTCTTGGGTTTTCTGTTTGAGAGGGGATTACGAAGTAAAATGCACTGTCTGAATAACATCAGTAGAAAGTATAAGGACAGAGAAGGAAAATTTTTTTGGCTTCGTGCATTTTGTACTTTGTATTTTGATCATGAAAGACAACAAACTCATGGCATCAGAGAAGAAAACCTCCTTCTAGCAGTGGCAATAGGAGCACAGCTCCCAGCACCTCTCAAGAGCCTGAAACAGCCATCCCAAAGCAGAAGATTTCTGCAGTACTACCAGTCAAACATTTCACCCATGATGCCCCATGTTCATAAAACTCTTATTTTGTTTCTGATAACACCTTTTGAATGGCCCACAAATGGAAAAACAAAGAATTGTTCCCATAATTAATTGGGAGATCCCCAAATAAATCCAAAACTTGTTCAAATTTTAGTATAAAATTGCTAGTAAATAGGTTTTAAAGGAGGTAAGTTGTAGCTGCATTTGTAAGAAGGCAAGTGCTTTAGCTTGAAGGGTATTTTGGAGAAAGCCAGGGAGAGGGATTATTTATACTAGTAAATTCAATCTCTCATACCATCACAAAATGTTTTTTCTATCCTGAAGAGGGGGGCAAATAAAAATCCCAGCATTTGCAGAGTTAAGGCACAGAGCTCTCAATCTAATCCACAATGCCCGGCAGGCCATACGTACACTGATGAATGCACATATAAGCAAGATGACAAAAATATTCAGGAAGATTAATTATCTGAGCTTTGCAATCTGAGGTCGGGAAGATGCACCCTGAGTGGTGGACGATAAGCAGAACTCAAACTGAGCACTTCCAGTAACTCAGGAGAGCACAGGCCAATTTTCTGTTCTATGAAGAATAA
Source organism: Pygoscelis adeliae (assembly GCF_000699105.1). NCBI lineage: Eukaryota > Metazoa > Chordata > Aves > Sphenisciformes > Spheniscidae > Pygoscelis > Pygoscelis adeliae. Next base: position 337,205 of record NW_008824986.1, on the reverse strand, counting down.
AACCCCTCAGCAAAGCTATGTCCCATGCATTTTCTGCTACTGTTTATGATAATTATCATATCCTCATTTCAATTTAAATTAGAAAAAAGATGGAAAAAACCAAAATAAACCTCTCCCACGCCTGCTGTGTCACCTGCTTGTGAAGGAGGATAATAAAACCCTTCCCGTGTACTGGAAAGGTTCTTAACGGTTATGGTGCAGAAAATGGAGTTATTCATTGCTCCAGGATGACCCCTTCGACCCTTCTGAACCAAAGCAGCTAAAACTCCTCCATCACCAATTTCAAAGGTCACAGCAATTGTCAGAGGGCCTTCTGGATTTGTGAATATTCAAGCCAGAAAGAACCTTCTCAATATTTTGCATGCTTGACAATAGAGTGAAAATTGCATATTCATACACATTTTCAGACTTCAATCATCTTCTGAAGAATTTTGTCCTCCTCAAAGTTGTGGATATAAACGCAGTACAGTAAGTATTGTCACATTTAGAGGCAGGATTCATTTAATAAATGTGCTTATTTTACCAGAGACATTATCTGGTCGGAGTTCACCCCGACCATCCATCTGGATGCTGACCACTAAGCTAAGCTTAGCTGTATGTCAATGTATTGTGATAAAGTCATTTCTCAAGCACACCTCCTGTTCCCATGCCAGGAAATAGTGCTGTAAGACATATCTCTGACAGCCCAACATTACACATGTACTCGTGGAAAGCTAAAAAAGGACACAGGTTAAAAATAGCAAATGAAAGTATGTCTTAATGGCAACCCCTCCCAGCCGGACACTGCTATTGGGAAAGCAAACAGGTTTCAAAGAAGACCCAAAAATGAATGGATGCTCATGCAGATGAACAGCAAGAAAAGATGAACTAACAACTGTTTTCTTTTAGATACATATAAAAAAGAAATAGTACATATATTTCTAAATATAAATAATAAATATATATCTGTATAACAGATAAAGAATAATTTTATACATATATGAGTCTGTATGTACATACAGAAAAGTTTTTAAAAACAATCAAATGACGCCTAAAAAGGCAGAATACCTTTTTCTTTGGTATGGGTACTGGTAATAATATAAACTTTGTGCTCTCCACAGATGTAACATGAGGTGGGGAAAAGGGGAGGTGAAGTGGGGTATGAGTGGAGGGGACTAAAAAGGACAAGAGTTAACAGCAATAGATTACAATAGTGATGGAGTCAACAAAAGAAAAACACGGTGGTGAAATCAGGAGTTCTGAATATGCCTCCAGACTGGGGTTTGGTCCAGCCCCATTCACCTAAGCACGGAGATGTTTGTTTTCATGTGTTTCCTCAATTGCTATGGCATGTAACAAAAAGGCACAGGAAAACAAAACATCTCGGCAACCTGAGACTATTCCTGCACAGGACAGAGCAATGGTCTGACATACACATAGCTTTTCTGTAACTGCATCCAAACCCTCATGCCAGGTGTAGAAGCTGCCAGGTCTGTCCTCAAGCTTAAGAGCTCCGAGCATTTCATTATTTGCTGAAGAAACTGCTTACAGCACTGTAGCTGTTACAGAAATGTAGTTATTGTTACCTCGACACAATCACATCTGACAAGAAGCAAATATATAACCTTGGTTTATGCATGTCCCGGAGATCGGGGAAAGACATTTATATGAAAATGCAGCACAAAAATTTGTCACTTCCGCTGCTGCCTTTTTTCATGTCACTGTATCAGCACGCCCTGGAAGACAGCGTTACCTATTGCAGGCACGAGCATATTGGTTCACATCAGTGTTTCATGCTCACCCTTTCTCCCAGCCATGCACAACGATATCCCCCCTGCTCTGCTGCATTAACTAAGCTGCACGCTTAAGTCCCTCTATAAAATTCCCCTTACCGTAGCTCCCAACAGAATAAGCCTGAAAAGCTGAAAAAGAGCATTTATATATTCAAGGCATACAGTTTTACTTGATACATCTTCCTTTTTCCAATACAGTTTATTTTCTTTTTTATGGACTCAGCTACATGTTTTTCCACAAGTCTTTAACCTTAAAAGTTGGCAAAAGGAAACCAAGAAATAAGAGGGACTGTTGCCTGATGCCCGTGTTCTTCTTTCTTTACATTACATAAAAAACCCAAAAGGTTTTTCCTCCAGGACGTTACAACAGGAATTCAGCATCTGTGTAGGCTGGAGAGGTAATGGAAACACTGCACGAATGAGGACAATCACATCTGAACAAGGAAAGGAAAGAATGTTAGTTATTACATCTCTGTTATTCAAAAGGCAGTGTGCTAAGTTAAAGATACCGCAGGATTGTCTGGAAGTGATACACTCATAAAACAAATATCCCCTGGCTGAGCTATTGCTGATGAGCTGCAGGAACACAAGCTAATAGGCGTGTTTAACAGAAAAAAAGAGTTTTTCCAATTTTCACGGAAAAGCAGGGGTTGAAATACCATTCTCCCAGAAATTGATTAAAGGATTTCCTTCCAGAGTGACGGCAATGAAATCCAGAAGTCATTTCAGGAGGATACCTGGCTGCTTCACGAAGCCTCCCCGGGACCGAAGTCAGCAGGACGTGCACCACGGCTACTCCAGATTGCATACTGACCACCCAGAGCAGCTGGGCTTCAGTGCTTGTTTCTGCTCAAACCAACCCAGAGCTTTCATCACGACCTGCCCCAGAATACGCCTTTTACTTGCATGAAACATTGTACAACACCTCACCTTTCACCAGACACCTGGATTATCTAAGCCCCTTTTGCTCAAGCAGCCAAGGGTCCTGCGCCAGCCGCAGTGCCAATGGTGACCTGCAACGATTTCCTAATTTGCTCGCCATAGTCAGCTTGCTTGTAAACTTTAAGTACCACTATGTATTACTCCTACAAATTCTGATACCACCTAAAGTACCATCAGGGGACCAAAAGAAACAGGAGCACTGCCATAGAGTAGCCAAGCAAGTAGCATCACTATAAGTGTTATTTCAGATTAGACTGACACCACTTACTCACCAATAAAGGCTCCACTCTTATTCATGTGATGGTACTTTCACAGCACTCTAAAAATAAAAATGTTTCAAAATAAATCAAAATTACTTACACTCACTGCCTGCCACAATGGGGAAAAGAGGGTGTTGAACAGGAGAACTATATTCTCTGCATTGACTTCCTTCTTTTTGGGCTGGGGAGGATGTTTTAATGGATAAGGAATTATTTATATAAAGGAAAAAAACCACAGAATAACCTGCTGTTACTCTTGTTCAGCTCTAATCAAATCTAAAGTCAAATGCTTATTGTATTTCTATTGATTAACAAAAAATACATACCACAGATTCACTCAAAGCTAGCTAATTACCGCACTTGATAAATACCTAAACAATTACTAAGCTCTTCATGTTATCCTGTAAAAAAAAAAAAAAAGAAAAGAAAAGAAGAGCCACGTGCAGCAGATTATAGATTGCAGTTTTTAAAAATATTTAACAAGCGAGCTTCCAGGAGAACAATTATATTATGCCAAGAACACAGTTGAGATCAAATAGAAATCATCATGATTTCCTCTGGGATGCCAGCAGTTTTCCATTGATGGAAAAACCTTTTCAGCTCCTTCCAGTCTTTATATTCTTACCAGATTTTTCACATTATTTGGGTAACATTTACTCATCATCTGCTTTTCCTTTCCCATTGCTTGAAATATAACATGGACTCTTTTTCTTGCAAGTAGATGAGCAAAAGGGCTAATTAACAAGACTGAAGAAGAGCCTGATAACCATGCATGCAACATGCTACGTGATGGGAGGAGAAAAAGCTGGACCAAGTTCTCCCCTCCAGAGCTGTAACCCAGCTTCTGATTTTTGTATATTTTCCCCTGAATTTAAAATGTAATCTGCAAGCAAACAGTGAGCTGCCTGAGATTTCTCAGGGGGCAACACTTTCAGGTTTGTGTTAAAGTCCAGAATTATTTTGTCCAAGGAACTACTTTGCTCTCATCCATCTCTGCCTCCCTCAACAGGCAAGTCAGTCTCTTTAGGAGATGTGCATTCGTAACACAACAGATCAGCCATACCAACCCGTCATCGACACTGGAAGCCCTAATCATTTGTTTCTTCTGATGACTATCACATAAGCATGCACATAAATGCACCTCTCGCTTGCTCCTCCTTGGTTAGGTTCCTGATCCTTGCTTAGGAATGACATTTTCACAGAAAAAAACCCAGATCTATTCATCCTCCTGGTTCTGGGAGATAACCACCTAGTAGTCTCCCCTTCTTACTCACAGCCTTTCCCTGAAGACCTCTCCAGCAGCTGTATTTGGGGGAGAACACAGAAATAAGTCCCCATCAAAAACCAGAAGGCAAGCTCAGCATCTCTAGTTTCCTTCTGGGTCTTAAATATCCCAGTCGAACACTTTGCGCAAGTTTAGGGATCTGTACAAGCCTAGGGAGTCATACCCCTCCCCACCAGACCAGGTGAGCACTTGTCACGGCTCATGACTGCTGGTTCTGCAGAAGATCAGGTCTGTATTTTACAAACTTAACTCAAAATAACAAATGATCACTCAAGCATTGCAACAATCCAGAACCCAGCTGGTACTCAGCTGCTCACGAAGTACAGACATAAAAAAACCCCAACATTTAAAAATGGAGAATCAAGCTATATGGCCTGATCAAGTCACCAGATATCGGCTCCGTCCTTCACAGCTCCTATCCTCCAACACTGTCCTGCACGCAGAGGCTGCAGGGGCACAGCTGCTGCTTCTGGCTGAGCTTCGACAGCATGTTTGTGGTTTCTTGCAGACAAAAAAAAAACTGAACAAAAAAAAACCTACCAAAAAAACCCAACCAACCTTTCAGGGCATTTCCAAGACTTCAGATATTTGAGCTGCTGCAGAGCGTGGTGGATCTCGAAAGGCATCTTTCATGTGGCAGGAGTTTGGGTTAACCAGGGAGGTTAACACTGGGATGGAAGAGCAAGACTGGTTTGGGTATAACCTGCGTTCATTACAGGGTGCTGTGATGAGATATGAAGCCCTTTTTTACTTCTTTTAATCCTTACTACAAAGGCTCAGAAAAACCCTGGTACTGGCTTAGTGTGCCACAGCTCCTTTTTAGTCCAGGATGCCCCAAAATACTTGCTTCCCCCAGGAAAACAATGCAGAATGGAAACAGAGAAACTTGGGGAAATGGAGGGAACTCAGAGGCTAGGAAAGGGAGAAGCACTTGGCAGGCCACCACCAAGTAGGTCCGAGCACTTGGAAACGTTTATGTAGGCCAACAGCTATACAGGACTACAGAGAACGTGGCAGCAACGTCCTGCAAGTATCAGGCACGGTTACAGCTCCTGTGAAGTGTCATGGCTTCATACACCTTTTTCAGCAAACGCCCATGCTGTCTTCAAAGAGCTGCAACATCTAAAATGTTTTTTTTGCAAACACTTACCTTTCCCACGGGTGACTGAGGGGTAGTATTTTCAGCTGGTTTGGGGCTGGGGTACCAAGCAAGCGCCAGGTACGAAGCAACCATCCCTGCTCATCCAGCCTTGGAGACAAGCTACTTCTTGGGTACTGGAGGAGTGGGAGGAAACAACACCACAGGACTGCAGGGAGCAGATATCACTGCCCACGCTTCTGTTGGCGCTTGGACTTTCCAGATAGCATATAAAAAAAAATTTTTTTTTTTTTAAAGCAGCTTCAAAGTTTAATGCCATTCTTTGGCTTATTCTGACAGACGCTTCCAAGCTCAGCACGACTGTCACACCTTAAGCACAGCTTGCCTACTGGGGAAAGCTACAGCATAAAGTTTTACTGAACTTTATTTGCTTTAGAGAAAGCACTCTACAGGAGCTAATGAATTGGCATTTATTTTCCCCAAGCCAGCAAAACGCAGTCTAGAATTCAGTTGATGCTTTACTGACAATAAATCAAACTTTCCCCTATGTAATCCATAAAAATGAATCAGGCATACGATACCTCGCAGTAGATTAGCGGTTTAAAAATAAATACAACAGGGACTTAGATACCTCATTACTCCATATCACTTATATTCCACAGTATTTTCTCACCATAAAATAGCAGACACATTAACAAGAAGTTACTCACTAAAATTAGGACCAGCATCTTGAGCATTCAGAGCATCCCCTGCCCTGCTCATGTCTTAGACTGCTTATGCAGGGCCATATTAATTCACAGGACCAGAAGGCGATTGTTTCGCCACACAAACCTATCAACAAATACCACACATGGAAAACCTTGGGGCCAGTAGGACTGCAGAAAGTAATCCATAATTCAGTTCAAGCATTAACCTACCTAGCTAGTACGATTACAGCAGGCTACATCACTACCTGAAGGCGATTTCCAAGGAGCACTTGGGGCTACGTCACTACACAAAGGAAGAAGCTCCCTGGGATGAAGGCAGGATGCTCCAGCCCTGGTGGAGGGCACACCCGAGTCGTGACTAAAGGAAGAAAGCAGCCCTGGCATTTCCCTGCTAATCTATAATCTAGATTATTTTATGAGTCAGAAGTATCAAACAGATGTAAGGTACAGAAATACACCAGCCAGCAGGTAGCAGTCTTTGTCTTTAACTTCTGGTTTTAGAATAAGACCTATCTCTTTTTTTTTTTTTTTTTTTTTTTTACTACCAGCTTTTAAAATATTTGGGAACAAGGTTACGGCCGGTTTGACTTTACTGTAGCATTAAGTGTTTTACTCTTCTACTGTTCATTATGTATTAAAAAAACCATTCACCATGATTGTCATGATGTACAGTACTCATAAGGAACAACCATTCTAGCAGCAGCTTTGTCTAGAAGCAAGTCCGTGATGGTAACAGTCCTCAAGACAGATTTTCAAACCAACAAGATACAAGATGCCCATGCTCCTGCTTTGCGCGCTGATGGGCAGCCAAAGCTCAATTTCCATCTCATTCCACTTTCCAAGAGCACCTGTAAGTATCACTAAGGCAATCTTCTTCCCTTATAGGCCGCTTTGTGTCACTGACTGGCAGTATTTGCAGGCACTTAAAGGCATGACAGGCTCCACAGGGCCATTTAAGCTGCTCACCTAGCCAGGATAATAATAGTTACAGCAGAAAGTTAGTGGCTAAGACTGACAAATTATTTCCCATTAGTCACCTTCGCTTGTCTCCGAAGTAGGTGTTTTCTGAGCACTCTTCCACCTATTTTCTGGGCACACTTTAAAATGCACCAAGCATATATATTGCATGGAAGAAGTAAAAGAGAATCAGATGTGTTGAAATTAAACATTGGATGTTTTCTATTTTTAAGATAGCTGACAAAAAAGTGATTTGCACTCAACCAGGTGCTACTGCTTTTCAAATTACCAGTTCAAGGAGCTTTAGATAGATAAGATGGTAAAACACAATTTCAGCATCTATAAACATTATCTTCTGTTTATTGCTCAAAACACTTCCTCACTGAAGATGGAACCATGTAATTTATATGAAAACTACAGCCATTTTCAGGACTTGATGAAAACCTAAATATCAATTCACCAACACGCTTTTAAGACTAATGCCAGGATTATTTTTTCTCCTCTCCTGCACACACTTCATATTGTTGTTTTCTAAGCACAAGCGTACATGGTATTTATTTAGCAGCTGTCACTTAAGATATCAAAACAGTTTGACAGTTTGTACATAAATCCCACTCTCCAAAAGTTAACATTTGGGGGCTGAGGTTCTTCATTAATGCCTGCAGAGAGAAGACAAGTTTTAATTTGACAAAAGCCTGTTTCATTCTTTGAGATACACTGTGGGAGACCAAGAAACCTGATTTCCCACGTCTCACCCAAAACAAAAATCTCCTCCAAAACAGAAGACAGGCAAAATCCTCCTGCCGCCCCGCAAAAACCAACCTCTTCCCAAATGCCCAGGACACAGCTTTCCAGACCAGGAAAAACAGTGTCTGCTCTTCTGCCTGTTGTCTGCCAAAACCCCACAGGTACCAGAGCTGACATGCTTCCCTGCAATCCACAGAGAATTTGAAGCCAGCAGAGGTGAGTCCCACCCTGGCCAGCAGCATCACAGCTCAGCCAGACACACGGGGCTGCCTGGACCCCTTTATTGCTAGGGTCTTCCTTGTCAAAACATCTTCCTTTTGAAGGTTTACGAACAGTTCTTAAAACATTTCAGTTGAAGGTAATCTTTCACTCGTAAATATCCAAGAAAGTAATCTCATCTGCTCTTCAAAGGCTTATACCAACAAGACCTACTATGCTGCAATAGCACTTCAGGCAACATGGAAGGGATTAGGCTAATTTTGGGTTTGGAGCAGAGATGGAATACATAGCTTCAGGAGGTGCTTTCTAGCCCTAGCAATCCCAGGTTCAAAGCTCCCAAGAAGCATACCGTGACCAACACTCCTGAACCTGAATGATCACTGTTATTTGGCACCACCGCGCTGCTGCCAGTCAGCTGGGTTCAAGCTGGCATGGACACGCAGGCTCTGCTGGAGAGATAAGCGTGACTCCTGCACAGCTGCACTGGTAGCTTTCTGCCTTGCTCCTGCATTTGTTAGATCTCCATTATCCCTCTGCACATCGCCGCACTGCCCTAACATGTGGGTTGAGAACATAACTTTTTTTGACTGTGGCAGCACCCTAGAGAGCAACCTCCTTTTTGTGCTGTACTCCTCAACATAACAAGACAGACAATACCTGACAACATAACTGTTTGATGGAAAATATAAAGATAAGGTAAGCAGAGACTGGAGAGTTTATTCCCCTTCATTGTATTAGTTTCTCCAATTACTACACACACATCACTTACTTTCCGGTTGTTTTTCATTAGGCGTTATCGATCTCACGAAATCCTGCGGTGTCATAAAAACCTCCGATTCACCATGCTCATTTATGACTTTCAAAGTGGCAAAATATCTGAAGATTTTGTCCGGCGTGGAGTAGGCTCTGATCCTGTTCTCGTATTCCATCACCTGGAAATGAAATTTAACCAGCATTAGCTGTGCATGGTTCCTCCCCCAACACCTACATTAGCACCTTAGTCCTCTGAAGGTTTTGCCACATGACAACAAAGTTGTGTGCAGCAACTCAACACTTGAAAGAAATAATGCTGAAAGGGTCAAAATTCCTCCTATCCTCAGCCTTTGAACTACCAGGAAAACTGGAAGTATCAACTCCTGATGTCCCAGAATTAAGAACAAACACTAAAAGTCTCTACTATTGATAAGTTTTGACTCTATATGATGGCAGAGAAAAAACAAATTCCCTGAAGACACTTTTAAACATGAACATAAAAAAGCACTAGTATCACATCTGTGAGTCTAAAGCAGCTCAACATTTTAACCACAGCGTTGAAGGGTCTGATTTATGATTAATAAATTAAATAAAAGTCTTGCAGAGCTGGGAGAGACCTTTACTTTCAAGCCAAGTCTTGGAAAAAACTACTTGGAGCCGCAGCTGGTTGCTCAGTCACCCAACCTCATTTTTTCCTCTTTTCTATCACATTGGCAAAAATCTGCAGAAACATTCTTTACTCAGTCCTCTTCTCCCCACCGATCTGCCACTTGCTAACTCTGCCAGTAGTGATTATTTTGTACCTAGAACTGTTTTCCCCAACACACAGCTAGAATTAATCAAAGAGAACAGGAAGCTTTTATAAACAAAAATCATAACATAAGACCACAAGGGAGGAAAAAGGCACAAAGAGCTACACTTCATTATGTATTAGAGCAGAAAACTTTCCTTCTTAGTTCAGCTTTTTATTCCTGCATTATACACCATGTTTAACAGTCCATAATGTACTTGGAAACCTTCAGTACATCTGGCCAAGAGCCACAGGAGAAAAAAAAAACAACCAACCAACCAACGATCTGCTGAAAGAGAACAGGCAAGATCAAGGGTACTGCCAAGGCATCTGTAGATCATTTATGGCTTTAGTCCTGTTTCAGCCTTGTCCTTTAACTCTAACAACTTCTCCACCCTGATGTTTATCAGAAAGAAAACACCCTCTCTAATTTTTCATATTTCTAGGATAAGACAAGCCAAAGGCTTTTAATCCCGCAACCCAGGCTTGGGCAAAGTAGCTGGGGAAAGCAGAACCTCTCTCCTCTACACTTGTTCCAGCTCAGCTCTCTGGCAAATGCAACCAGGGGAAAAGCAACATGTGGCAGAAGGTCCCACTGATATGGCTTTGACATTATCTAAAGCATTCTCCCTATTTTTTTTTCTCATCACCATAGCTTTTTTTTATAATCAAGTCCATCAGGAACACAGAAATGTCCTTGCATCAACCAATACAACCAGCTCCCTCTTTCCTGCAGCCACCTGCATAGAAGAAAATTTTTGTCACTATTGCCTTTTGTTACTAGCCTTTGCACCTAGAATCAAACTTCATCCCATTTTTACTGCTTCAGTCCACAAGGTCCTCCAAAGATAAGGGCATTGGATCAAAAGCAATTGTTTTATTGCAAAGTTACAAGTCATTGTCTATCAGCCGAACTGCAGTAAATGACAACATGCACTTTCCAGCTGCAAAGCTGCATGTGTCTGTCTACAGCTCCCACCTGGCAGGCGGTAACTTGTTATGCCATATTGATCTTTTGACTTGTGATTGCAGGCCCATATCCCACTCCTTCCTGTAGCATGACCTGATCTCGTTTATGAATAACACCTCACCGAACTTGCTCAGCCAAAAAACCACAGTTAAGTACTTTTACCTTCAAGCAAGGCAACTAAAACCAGCTACAGTGTCAAGCCCAGGACTGGAGCCAAGAGCAGACACTACAGACGACAATCAACAGCTCCCTCCATCCATGACACCCTTTCAACACAGCCTGCTTTCTAGCTAAAACACTTGTCTGCCTGAGACTTTACATTACTCCTGATTTTCCAAGCCAGTGGAATAATTTCTTGCAGGGCACTATCAAATGCCTTCCTTCAAACCAGCTAGGTAAGTTGCACCTCTTTTACTCAACAACTCCACTGCTGCACCAGAGACATTAGTCTTGACATTTCTGCCAGCAAAACCATGTTGCATCCCATTCGACTTCACATCTGCAATGGATCTTTCCGCTGTATCTGTTTTAAGATCTTACTAAGATGCTACTGACAGGCCTGTTGCTGTCAGGTACTTATCTTCTCATTTTTGGAGTATGGGCCTCGCCGTTGTTCCTCACCTAACATCTTTACCGAGACTCTTCCTTACCGGTCCAGCAATTTCACTGCCACCTTTTTCTTATCCCAAGCTCAGGGTGATCCTCAAGGCCCCTGCTGTATTGATGTTAAGCAGTCTACATTTTGCTTTGACTTTGGGCACAGCAATTTTCCAACACCCCATTCAGATCCATGCCGCACCTTCAGGTCCACCACTTGATCATCACTTGCAACAGAAGCAAAGTGTCCATTTACTATGTGGCCCTTTCCTAGATCATTTGCCATCCCATCTTCTATCCAGGCACACTGCAAAATGAAAAGCTTCCTCAGATGACTGCCAGACACTCATGAGAGTGCAATTTTGAATACGCAGCTCTAGAGCAGGGAGGGTCAGTCTGTCGCTCAAAAGCCACGTATGGCTCCCAAAGCAATGTGGCGTGCCTCACAAAGCCTAATAACAACACAGGCTAAAAAAAGGTCTCGTGTCTCAGAATGCAGCACACCACCACCGCACAGATCTGCAAACCCAGAGGTTTGTCCCCATGCAACAGTCTGTGGTTTCATGAGAAATATAGAAGTGGTTTGGGCCTTCCCCTCCTCCAACAAAAGCAGCTGAACGCCCTTGTAAAGATAGGACTTAAGGCTGCAGCAGATGGAGAGCTGATAGTTTCATTTTGCATTAGGTCTCAGAGCAATATCAGACAGCACAATGGGAAGTTAAGGATTTTTAATGACCATCTTCTTCTGACAGAGTTTGCCATGTCTGGACGAAAAGAGCTAAGCTGACATACCATCTCCATGAAAGCTCAAAGCAGCCCCGCTAAGCCCACTGCAGTATAAGGAATGGGTGTTACCTGTTAATCGATTTGAGTTTCAGATCCAGAAGGGAATGTGATTATGTACAGCTCCTCAAACTTTTGTGGGAAGCTACTGTTAGTTTTTAATATTTGCAACCTTTTGAGTTCCAGCAATTAGCCACGACATACAAAAACCCCACAATTTTCAGGACAAAAGCATTCCTGAAAAAATATGAGGAACAACAGTCTTGAATAACTCACAATCTAGACCAAAAAAGTAGAATCTAAAACGCTTGTTTAGTATCTCACAGGCTGTTTTCATCACAACCGAAATCACACTTCTTCCTCAAACTTCCCTATGAGAAGCCAGCAAATGCAGCAACACTTCTTCCCTTTTGCCCGCAGTTGAACTCACAATTACCTTATTTTTGCTAACATGATCTAATCAGCTGGCAAAACCCAACAAATATGCTATAACCCATCCCTCTAAACTTCAAGACTGGCTTGAACATGAAGCCAGATCAAGAAGGGAACAACCGAGACCCTACAAACAGGAATAACTCACATATTCAAGACTGAGTGCTAAATAGAAAGTGGGCAATAATACGGGTGCCCTGACCTCTCTATACAAATGCAGAGATAAAAAAGCACATGTGTATGTATTTGGGTGTACACACCACCATTTTTGAGGGTTTTTTTACACTACTTCTATACAATCTGGACATAAAATCATCCCAGACAAGTCTCTCCTCCCATGACCTCTTGCCTATGAAATACTCCAAAATACTTTCCTGGCAAAGCGTGCACCCCAGGCAGCTGCCTTCCCCCAGTATGCACCAGTCCTCGACGCAGTGGACACCAGCCAAAAACTCTCATCCTACCCCCAGAACTGCAGCCTCATGTAATCAGGGGCCTCCAGAAAGGTATTATGTGACCAAAAGGGAAGTGTCCCTTTTTGGCATTTATTGATAGAGTAGGTACTGGAGGAAAAAGATGAGCAAAATCCCTACTGCTCTACAAGAGCGAAGCTGCTGTTAAGACAGTCAATGTTTATGCTAAGCCTCAGGTTAAAAGGAAAAAAGTTAAATCCTGTGCAGTCATGAAAATAAAGCTTCACTTCCAAAGCATCACCGGGCCCCCCCGACGGTGCAGCAGAACAGGAACTCTGGCAGTCCAGCTCCACCGCACACATCTTAGCAGGGTAAATTAATTGGGATTCATTTTCTTTGGGTTTCCTACTGTAATGCACACTGGAATGAAGTCGTAGCACCACTAACACTCCTAAGGCAGCATACCTGCAGGACCCAGCAAACACTGCAAGCGGATCTTGATAAAGCAGTCCTAACGCTGCATGCAAACTCTTTTAGCAAATTAATTGACATGTCAGCCCACTCACAACACGTATTACCGCTCATTAGCCTTCAAACTATAAAAGCACTCAAACAATCTTTTCCCTTCCTCCCTTATGCAGTCAGGACCTTTACATGGCATGGGCTGCAAGACAACACATGCCCTGGAACCAGCCACACATGATCCCAGCCCCAGCAGATGCCAAGTGATTTATATCTCAACTTCCTCTTCACTGAATCACTACCCAAAATAGCAATGTCATGCCTAATTTATTATTTCACCACTAATCATCAACTTCATTAAAAGCAACATTGAGATAACAAACAAGTGTTAAACACTTTCAATTAAGCTTAATTTTTTTCTCAAGGAAAACCCCACACTATTTTCAATTAATTATGGGAAGAGTTGGAAAGGGGTTTTACTATGGGTTTTGTTTGTTTTTTTTAAAAACATCTAGAAGAGTCAGGAATTCCCTAGGTGCTACACAACTGATTAGGGGAGCAGCACATCCTGGGAGCAGCCCTGATTTTGAGTCAGGAGCTGGGGCACACCTTCCTCTGTCATCTGAGCTGGAAACATTCAGACGTACCTCCTGAGATGACTCACTAGGGCAACTGCTGATCAAACACCAAACCTACAACGGAGCTGCTCAAACATAAACATGGAACTGGGTACCTGGGAGACTACCAGTTACACCCTGCATTAAACAGAACAAAAGCACCACTGGCATTCAGGTCACAGAAGGTACATTCCTTCTTAAGGCTGGAGCAAAAAGGGCTTATGTTGGCAAAAAGATTGAGAGGTCTGTTTTAAACAGTGCTCTCCCTGCTGAAATTGCTGCTCCCGAGTCCAGCACTGTAGGAGGAAGGCAGGCTGTGGACTGAGAAGGGATCCAGGCTGCCCATCGTTCCCACCGGACCTCTCGGGCACCCCCCACGCCTGGCTTGCGTCTTATTTGGAAAGCGTGGCCACATTCCTCCCTGCCTAGTATGGGAAGGAAAGAGCTGGTCAACGTAGGCATGTCTCCTAACAACTGGAATAAAAGTCCTCGCTTGCAAACAAGCATTCTCTGGCTTCCCTGGCCAGAAGCAGCCAGCCACATAAGACAAAAATCAATCATTACATTCACTGTATCAACAAATGTTCTTTTTTAAAAATAAGAGTGTGGATGAAGTTGGATCATTTCTTTGCTCTTTGCAACCTGCCTCCATCTGCTGACACTGGAAAAAATAACCCGCTTTTCTTGAGTGGTACTGGCAAGAGTCGAAGTTCTGCTGAAGCTGTCAGAGTACCTGACACCCTGTTGCCAAGAAAATTAGCAGAAGCCAAGAACCCATATTCCTGGACAATTCTGAATATCTCAGCATAGTATCTTACAACGTAACTTCACTGAGCTGCCACCAGCATGTCACAACAGGGAGAGTTTGGAGCCCCAAATACCACAAGGCACTTGAAATTTCAAGTTGTGTAATCTACTCTAACCAAGAACAGAATATGATTCAGCAACTTCAAAGGAAACAGCTCTTAATTTTTTATGAAAAGCTGCTAAGCCACTATATACGACCATCCACAATTTAACAGCTAATGAGATGCAGCCTCCAGGATATGGACTTAAAATAATTACCAGAAGCAAATCATACAGAAAGGAATTGTGAAGAGCATATACTCCCATTCTCCTCTTTGGCACTGCGAAGATACTAAATCATCAAACACAGCCCAATAAAACAGACATCCAGACAGGTTTAAAAAAATAAAATACTGCTGTCTGCCAACTCTCAGCTAGAGGACCCTCCATCAGACCAAATCACACATCTTGTAATAACAGTGGTTACAGATAGTACCAAACTAGTTGTCAGACAGTTCTGAGGAGCCCAAAGCTCTCAGGATTGCCCGACAGTGAAGGAAGGTCACAAGTTGACAATATAGTTCATTATTCACGCTTTCCTCCTCTTGAAAGTGTGTCTGATATGAAAATTAAATAGGCATAAGCATCAAGAGACACAACTAACCATGAATAGGGAGTGAGGCTGTATTTCAACAACTACATTTACATGGAATAATTAAAGGAAAAATTAAAGTACGCCTTTCCTATAACCCTCCCTTTCATATAACCCTCCCTTCCACACTCATCCTCTACTTCTTCCTACATACACTGTGTATGTTCACAGGCAAACAGACGGACTCAGACACACACATGCTGGATGCCCTAGATGGTTTTAAAGCTTTTGCACTGATTCCCTACTTTGCATGCACCATCCTAACAGCCATTAAGGCAGGAGCCTTGATTTCTCAGTGAGCCACTTCTCGGATATCCAACTCGAGATGGGATCCACTTCAGAGGATCAGCGTACCGTGCTTTCCAATTAAACAAGTTTCAACCTAAAGAAACTCAAGGTAGCATGCCAACCAAGTAGGTTCCCAAAACAGTAAGGTCCCTTAGAAAACAAACACAAGTACAGAGCAAAAGCCAGACTCTATACACGCGCTGTACCACAATCTGAATAAAATGTTCTGCAAGTTTTCTCCCTTTTTCCACTGCAGTGCAACAGCTGCAGGTATAACATGCCCAAATTTGGTACCTTACGGTCCCTGAACCCGGAACACTTCTTCTTCTTCCCTTCCGGCTGAGCCTCCTCGTCACCCGATGCAACGGCCTTTCTACCCTCGCTGCCACTGCTCTCCTCCTCCTCCTCGTGCTTCACCTTCTCGCTCGGCTCTGTCCTCGGATTGTGTTTTACAGAGGATGAGTCTTCTGCATAGGCCCTGTACAAGGGAAAAGAAAACACCAGTTCAGGAAATTACTGAGAGGAGTGCTAAGGCTACAAAGATGGCCCTGCAAGGGTCTCCCTGAATGAAAACTCGTTCCAGTTCAGCGTGGAAGATTGCAAAGCAAAAGCAAAGAAGTGATCAGTCTCCTTGGAATACTGTGTGCTTTTCCCTGCTGTAATCAAATTTCCACCCCCCCGAAACCCAAACTAATAATCACAGTAAGCTTTCCCAGTCCAAGAACACCAGAGCAAATCACTCAGTGAATTATCGTACCCTCTCCCAAAAACTACACATACAAGAAAGATTGGGAAGGGCATACCATACCTCCTCTAGAGCTAAATTCCACTCCCGCTCCCCCAAAAAAGATTTACATAAAAGTGATAGAAATGTGTTTTACCATCAGCACTGCAGGATTTAGAAAGAATAGCCTCTTTGTTTCAGCTCAACCGATTTATTTTCTATCTCTACCAGGTGACAGGCTGTTTTATTTCCCTCTTCCACCAATGACTTCTAAACTCAAGTGCTACAGGATTTGTGACAACGAAAACTGGAGCTGTTTACCCTCAAGCTGGAAATACAACTCTGGCAAAGGACTCCCATCCCTTGCTGTTCAAATACAAAGATCTTCAGCGACCCTGTTTGTAGACCAAGACTCAATACTCAAAATTGCTCAGTCTAAGCCGTGAGCAACTCGCAGAATTGCAAATGGCAATAAGGTGGTTAAATAAAAAGCAGAATAAATCCATAAGCCAAACAATGCTATGGCTTTCCTACGCTTTACTTGTAAAGCGGTTTATAAACAGACAGAGCTCACACCACGTTAACATCAGTGCAATTATAATCTCTAAGGATACGTTAACATGTCACAAGCAACAAAGCGAACGGTTTGATGACATTATTTCTCTTTCTAAAGGACTCAAACAGCTCAGGCAAACATCCTAGCCTACCTGTAACTTAAGCAAAGCCATCTTTACTTCGCATTCCTGGTGATTTATTTTGGACTAATCACAGGGTACAGGGCTCACACACAGTTAGATGCCGCTCATTAGCCAGCAGCCTTCAGATGAAGGCTGGTACTTTGGTACTCCCTGTAACTGTGAACACGGTCATTTACAGCTGCGTGAGTTTATTCAAGAAAGGCTGCCTTGGGAGAAAAACAAAAACAAACCAAGATTTTTGAAGTCTCCGAAGCTCTAAGCAAAAGGCTACACATATTTCATCCTACCAGTTTCCTGGAAAACACAGATGTGGTATGTAAAATTAACAGAGAAGAGTCTGTGCCTGTCTCCCCAGCAATACACAGCTTTGCAGCAATTTCAGCGCATCATCTTCCAAAGAGAAAGTGAGGGTAGGTGCCCCTTCAACTAATTTAAATGCTACCAAAATAAAAGACAACTCACTCCTTACCAACATCCAATAATTCGCTAACAGTCACCGTACAAGATAAATGGGGAAGGGCTAAAGAACTCAAATCCTTCCACAGTACCAGTGGGAAGCAAAAACTTTATTATTCTAGAATAAACTCCCAAAGAGCATACTTAATAGAGTGAACCATGACAAAAGCAAATTAACTTTTGAGCATATTGTGATAACTACTTCAGCAAACTACCAAAAGCACTTGAACCACCACCACCAAGTTCCCAGCATTGCTTTGAAATGCGATAACCCACGGCACTACGGCTAGGTTAAAGCAGTTCAGAGGTTTCTAGTCTATGCTGGGACAGAATACAACTCCATCGCAAGGATTTGATTTAATAAAATACACAAATGCTTGGTGAAGAGCAGTATTCTCAAAGCCTTTTCATGCAAAATAGAGTCTAACATGCCAGCCCTTCCTTTCTGAAAAGGTCCTGAGCCTTCATCTGTCAATATATTTTCTTAAGTCTTACAGCAAACCACCATCTTTAAGACTTCCACTGAAACAAGCTTTCCAAGACAGGATCCAAACCTGAGTCCTCCATTAGCATCTTAAGATAGGGAAATTATCTCCCCAGAAGAGCCAGGCAGCTGATCTGTCTCTTGGAGCATGAAGTCCATGCTGGGACCTCTCCTGAAGCCTTTCCTGAAAGTTTAATCAGCACTGGCACATCCTTGCGGAATTGTGGTTTTGGCCGATATTCAGTTTGCTAGAATAAGCTGTTGCCAGCTGAGGCTACAACAGCAGCGCTGACAAGGAAAGCCCTTGTGTAGGCAGGACACCGGTCTTAAGCGGCTCTGAGAGAATCTCTTGGGAAAAGGTCCCAGAGACAGAAAAGCAGTAGAAAATTGATTGCTTATCTACACAACCAAGCTAGTTTGTATGAAACATGCCAGAGAATAGCTGTGTCAGTGAAGATTTGCTCCTGTAATGCTTGACTGACAGCTAGCAAACCAGGGAAGGGATAGATGAAATTCAAAATCAAACATTTTCAGCAAATCCTACGCATTCCTTCAATCCATCATGCTGTCAAGCCAGTTGGCTACAGTGATACAGACATAGGCTGTTTGAATACAGTCAGCTTTTTTTCCCCCCCTCTAGTTTATCTAGATAGTTAACTCTGCTCTATAGTTAGATCACCTTCTCAGCATACAAGCAAAATGGGCTATGAGAATAAAAGCAGAACTTGTTGTCTACCTCTCAAGCAAGGTTTTAAACGGTACCTGCTATTCCTCACTTCCAGGCCACAGTCCAAACTACTCACTGAATTAACCATTGAATGACCCACTCTCTATGTACACCTACTATTCTGTGTATTTTACATCCTGCACAACCATCCTCTGTTGAAATTCTTGGCTTCCAACACCTGCAACTTCCATACTGCGCCCACATAAAGGAGTCTTTCAATGCAGATGTCAGAGTATGGCTGGAAAAACCCCATAGCTCCAGAAACATCTACCCTGCTGGACTGCCATCAGCAAGAGAAGACTCTCCACCTCCTTTTTTGATGAGACTGACTTTCCAATGGCATGCCTGTTGCTACAGCTTCTGCACAAAAGGGAAATGAAAATACAAAGATTCCCTTCGCTGTGTGCCAAGACCAGCTGCCAGCCTCTCTCCATGCCTGCCCCGGATCCTAGCTGCCAGGATTCAACCCTCCCAGTCTATTCAGGTTTTTGTTCCCCCCTAGTGAAATGAATGAGGCAAAGACCATATTTCCCACCTACTTAGTAACCTCTTCTTTTAATCCTTGGAGAAAGCCAACAATCAAGCGTAAGATTAGGTTCATCATCCCCAAAGAAAACCACCTAGCTACCACAAAGGTCTACTCAATGCTAAATTCCCGCTTAGCAAATCATTCTTTGAGAAATCCAAATGCATGCAACCATAGGACATATATCCACAAAGGATTCCAGGACTCATACCAGGCATTGGCAGGATAGTCCGCAGTTGCAGGTTTTCCAATTAAAGAAATCACAATCCCTCACTTAACAGTATTTTTCTTCTTCTTTGAGAGACAGAAGCAGAACAGTGTACTAAAAGAACAAAGCTTCATGCCAGAGATAACAGTGCTCAGTTATTCTAATCCTGAAGACAGTAGAAAAGTACTTAGCAATCTATTTAGTCTCAAAAGGAAATGTAGGAGATCTAACAAGTAGTTGGGCAGTCAGGAGTCAGCAAAGACCTTGCCACCAAACAAAAAGCAGGAGAGATGAATCCTGCCTGACAGATGTGTTCTTCAGTTGAATAGAGTTGCCACTCTCCTTGCATGTAAACATCTGGAGACATCCAAGTGAGGTTTAAAAGCCACTTAAAACTTCAGGCTTTCATACTGAAATGCAAAAGCAAGCTTGGACACAATGTTCATAAAAACAGGCACCTCCAGGGATGGGGAGTACTTCAAGTGAGGAGCTCTGTCTCATCCTCAGCTCAACCATGTCCAGCAACTAAATTTGTTAGCTGAAACTTTAGTAAGAAATTAACCAGAAATTATGAAGTCCCACAGCCCAATTTTTTAGGATGTCACCCCACTCACAGGACTTTTTACTACTTTGCTTCCTTCCTTATCTTTCACAGTACTTGACACTGACGTAAATTAGCACAATGAATCTGTGGCAAGAACTGCAATGAACACACCAAAATTAAGACAGATTCCAGAGATGGATGTGAACAATTAGATTGAAAAGACAGCTCTGGATACCAGCCATAGCCTAAAATAGGTCCAAGAACATAAGGACACCGCAGCATGGTCTGTGAGATGTGCACGTCCTTCCTTCCACCCCAGCCAGCAACAGGAACGATCCTGCAGAAAGCACCTTCATCTACTGACGGTGC
>NW_008824986.1:301445-316869 GCF_000699105.1 Pygoscelis adeliae | reverse complement strand
AACACACTGTGGGAAAAACTGACCTAAGTCAGGCAGATTGCTATAAGAAAAGATGGAAAACAGGAATGTGAGATAACCGTAATATATATATATAACACTGTGTTCTTGGTCCAGCGAAAGACAGAACAAGACACAGGACATGCTTAAGGACATCATAAGGGAAGAGACTTATACACCATGGAAAGAAGCAGCCTGTGGATATATACGTATACATACACAGAAAGCGTTCAATGTTAAGGACAGGGGAACACTGGAATCAGCTGCCAGGGAGGATTTATTCCATCACTGCTCTCTCCATCACCAGCAAATTGCTAAAAATAGGTGAGACAGCTGCCTGTCAGGACTAGCTTGGCAGCACCCAGCCCTGCCTTGGCAGCAGACTAGCTGATTTCTCACGCTCCCTCCCACTCGCCTCTGCCGCAGTCCAGTTTAGGCACCAGCACGTGGGCGCAGACGGACAGGCCAGAGCATGAGGACCTTGAAGGGGACTACTCTGAAGAAGATTAACCTGAATGGTTTCAGGTCAGTCTTACCAGCTAACTTGGATCATGTGGGATAACATGCTGCTCCTTAGAGGTGACTCCCCAATAGCCTGCAGAGGAAAATAATTGCTTCATGAAGGTTGTCAACCCTAATGACAGATGCTGGAAGCATCCTACCAACATTACCCTCATATCCTCATAAATTAAATCTGTTAATTTCTTAATCCAGGAGATGTTGCTTACATTTCCAAACAGAGCTCACCCCAAGTGAGGAACAGGGCCATACCCCCGAGCTGCAGCCCTGATGGATGCACGCAGCCACAACTTGGTTAACATCCGCCATACACAGAGCCGCAAGCCTGTGGTCCTCACCTCCTAAACATGCCGCTCACTTGAACTTCTCTTGATCCAAACTGTACTTTGAAGGCTGACAGCCTCGATAGCTGCTTTTTTCCCCAAGAAAATGGCAGTTGCTTTCAGTCACTGCTGCAACTCCCCTTGTATTTGCTCCTGGGCATGCAGACAGTACTGCAAGGGAAGGTAACTGATAAAACAGTGAGGCTGGCAGAGACAGCAAGAAGCACGAGGTAGGATGACCACATGAACCCAGTAAGATCACAGCTGGCATCCTGTTCTCTATCTGTTGTTGCCCCAAAAGACAGCAAGCTCATCACCCTTCACCACTGTCACTCACCGGTGTTCGTTTTCAAGAAAAAAAAAATCTTAGGTTGGGAGAGTAAGGGAAGCAAAGAAAAGCCTCTGATGCTACAGGCTTTTTAAGGTGCCCTCAATAAACACAGAAAGTCTTTTTTTTCCCCCTTGTTTTATTATTATTTTTTACCATACTTGTGGGTTTGTACGAGCCCGGCTTTATCAGTTTGAAATTATGAGCCAGATCAATGGATCCAAATAAGTCTGAGTTAGAATGACAACTACCAAATGCTGAAGATTGTTTTATTGGGTATTCAAAGCTTATACCCAAGGGTGAGAAGGATGCCATAACTGCTAAAAAATACAAGTGAAAAAACTCACAACTTTAGTTCAGAAGAAAGCAAGCCCTGTAGAAATAAGGAAACAGAAAAGATGGGAAGAGAGTGTTAAATGTACTCCATATAAATTGAAAGCTAGATACTGTAGAAAATTGATAAGGGACACAGAAGCACCCAAGGAGGAGGCAATGACCAAGAGAACACTTTATTGTCCGAGTTATCAAAAACAACAAGGAGCATGTGATAAATTGAGATTATTGTTTACCATGTTATTGGAAGTGACAGAACTATATATTTCCAAGTGAACACTTACTCTGTTTACAATTCTTTATATTCTATATATCCTGATCTTCTCAAGACAGAAGACATACTCTCTCCACTTGAATGGTAGCGAAGATCTATAGAACACAGCAACACTATAGATATGTATTTTCTACTCAGGTCTTTATAAAGGTTTCTGCAGAAGTCTGAGGTTTAGTTTTAATAAGAGTTGGCTGAGACTCTCTGCCCAACTGCTGTTGATATTCAGTAAGCCTTAACTCATTGCTATTAATATTTAAAAAGAGTAAAACAGGACAATAGGTGTTGTGTTATCAGAGACCTGTTATTTAGACAAGGACCAACGTTGGACAGAGGAAACAAGATGATCTAGGCTTTCTAATTAAAGGAGGGTAAAAAAGAACTTCACAACAGTCAACAGGGGCTTATGGAAAATAAGTCTTATGCTAAATAGATGTAATTTCTTGATGAGATTACCAGTGTTGCTGATAATCACAGTAGCATTTGCTTAATAAATGCAAGTTCTCACACTGTATTATTCCACTTGCCACTAAACGAAATTGTGATTAATAAGCCAGAGCAACACAAAAATCAACACGAAACATTCAGTAGATTAAAAACTGGTTAATAACATGCTTCAAAATATGAGCATTTGATCATCGAGTGGCTAAGCTTCTCCCAAGCCCTGACAAGGGTGAGTTCCTGGCCCTATGCCACCTCTTTTATTAATGAGCTAGAGGATAAAGTCCCTGCGTTCCCTGCCATCTATCAGTAAAGATTCAGAGAGCACTAGAAATTACGGTCTCGCTTGTTCAGTAAGCTGAGCACAAGCAAGCACATGACACCCATCAAGACAGCCAAAGAGCAAAAGGAACATCTAGGCACAACAAACACAGACATGTTTACATGACTAGTTTCATCCATACTAGACATTAATGCCTGTGAAAGCCACTTTGTGCTTTAGTGGATCATCAGTTGATCGTAACTCCCAGTGAATCATCGCAGTCTTAAGGACAAATGCAAACCTTGTATGTACAAGTACAGTAATCTCAAATCAAGTCTAAATATTAAATAATGCTCCTGTTTGACACCAATGCTACTATGCTCAGGTTCTTCAGCTTTTTAGCATCTTTTTTCTCTAAATCCTACCCAATGAAAAGCCACAAATACTTAGTAGGGTAAGTTTTTCGGAGTCAGAGAGCTTACTCCTCCCAGGCTGAGATAAAGGAGTAGATTATCATAGCCTGCATTCCTGGTAGAACAACAAGCTGGAAAGCTCTGTAACCTAATAACAAAACCAAAAAATGGCTGAAAGTAGGCACTAGCGTGCACTGAGGCCGAGAAAAACACAGAGCCTTGTTCACAGTGCAGATAATTAACAATTTCCCTGATGTACAGATTCTCTTCCCCCAATGCTTTCTAAAAAATCAAGATTGAGTGGGCTCCTCCCGCTGAAGCGGGGGGAGATAAGCTCTAGCTCAAGCAGAGCTTAGCCAAGGCAAGCAGTAATTCTAGGAAGTTGTCTGTATTACGTCTGCTTGCACCTTGAGCAATCAAGGAGTTCATCTGCACTGAAGCACTATTCACTTACCAGGCATGTTATAGACATCAAGTGTGTATATGTGATGTTATACACATCAAACATCAACTAAAGAAAAACTGATGTGAATTGTGACTTTCAGTATTTATTTTCTCTGAGTTCCTTGAAAATATTTAGTTTCTCTGTAAGGACAGACAAATTGGGTCTCTATACTAACATAAAACGTGAACACAAGTTCATTAACCCAAAACACACTATTTTCCATCTAGTTTAACTAGCCTGTATCTATAATTAAGCATCGTGAAGAACTTTTAAGAGAGCAGCCCCAGCACCCAGTTACCTGGCAGGGAAGGAACATGAATTCTCATCAGCATCTGTTCCCTTTCCCAGACCATCTGCAATAATGCAACAAGCCATTAAGTGAAGATGTGCTACAACATTAATCACTGCAGCATCTGGTTTTATTGTGCAAACTACAGGCTCAGTCCTGCAAGGCAGTAAGAAATGGGTGAGCCTATTCACATGCATATAGCAAAGCAGGTGTTTCCACACCAGAGCGTTTTATAGGCTCCCAACAAGCAGCGTTTGTCTACCTGACTGTGCTACTTGATCCATCTTCATTTCCATTGAGGACACGAGAACACAAAAGAGCAACTGTAGAGCTACGATAAGCGGTGTTGCCAGACAACTAAAGTTATATGAAATAATTCTCAAGAAATACAGAGGAACTCAAGCAGCTCAGTGGGGAAGAAGAAAGGAAGAGTGCTCCAAGCATCTGACCACCAACTCTCACAGCTAAAACGTGCAAGATGGAGTGTTTAAATGCAGAGAACATCTTATTGCTTTGAGTACCCAAAGGAGTGTGAAACCTTTAATTGATGTATCCATGGAAAGAAGCGGGCTACAAGATCCCATGTGGGGGAGATCCCTTCAGATTTCTTAATTCCCACGAAACCTGGTCTTTAGCTAAAAGCAGACAGCAGGGGAAGATCACAGGAGGTTGGTCAGAGACAGGGCTAACACATGACAGCTTTCAGGCCGTACTGCTGTTCACAACTGGTAGACCAGAGAAGGTCATTCCTGGCACCGCATTTTGCTCTCCAGCCTGGGATGTGTTCACACAGCTGCATACTTCTGAGAATTTGGCCTCATGCTCTTGGGACAGAAGTCCCAACAAATTCAGCTGCAAGTCCAGGAGGGAGCAATTCCCCACTATGTCTATATGAACACCAATTAAAAACTGTTCTGCTCTAACAAACTCCAGGATATTTAACAGCATTATTCCCTTCCCAGCCAGTACCTCATGCAATCCCTCAGACGTTTTGGCAGACTGAAAACAGATGGGCTGCATCACATTTATCAAAGCCGCCTCAACCTCACAAGTCTTTTGTTCTCTTCACCTGGCCCCACAAGCAGCAATAACACATGATCCCATATGTGGTCTAGACACCAAAAAAAAAAAAGCATATAGCTTCCACCAGCAAGTCTCAGCAACAGCCAACTGCAGGAGACAGCTGAAGCTGTAGAAGTTTGCCAAAGTAAAAAGCTATTAAAAAACCCCCAAGATTAGGCTAACTTCAGTTTTAAAGTCTTAATTAATGAACATTATGCCCATCCCTAGTTTTCTCCCTTGCTTCCTCCCCGCAGATCCAATCTTTAGCACAGCCTAGAAGGCAGATGGGCCATCGGGTGGTGGTGGACACTGAACGTCGTAAGAAAGTGCCAGCCGTGACAAGACTAGACCCTAAAGGGGTGACACTCAATGACTGCATTGGCACTTTACTTCCAAATCAAGAACTAATCAAAATTAAGTGATATTTACAATTTCTGCGCTTCCTCTATTGAGCCAAGAAATTATTCCCCCTACTCCAAATGATGTGACTTCTTGGAGAGATGTTGCTTTCCAGATAGCTACTGGAGGACAGCCAACACGCTCTTGGGGATGCATGCAAGGTGAGCAGGTATTTTTAGTTATTCGGTGCCAAGGGGAGGCAGCGGGCATGAACTTGGCCACCAGAGGGCACCCGTATTTTTTAAAAAAAAAGATTAAAAAGTGCCATTTCCAGTGACATTAAAGACCCAGAGTTCAAACAATGCTTATCCTGTTAAGAGACAGAGAATTCAAAGTGTAGTCCCCATAAAATCGCAGCAAACCAAGATGATTCCTGAACCAGTTTCTTGCATTTCCACCTGGCTTCCCTGCACAAATCCCAGCTCTGATTTGCTATGTAGCATTTAAACAAGATGATATGAACATGCACTGATCAAACTCCAGGGCTCTGCAGGCTTTGGGCAATACCTGTGCTTTAAGCTCTGCAGGTCAGCTGAGGTCACTTCCCCCCAGGGCAGTTCATATGTCTGCCTAATTGACTCCAGTTTTGACTTTGGCTCATTCCCTGGCACCAGATCCTTTCCTTCCCCTGATGCTCGTGGGTAAAAATAATATGAAGCCAAAAGCCACCTGAAAGGACACAGTGCTTTTTCAAGACACCGCTCATAGATCAATATGTCTTCAAGCCTGAGGAGAAAACCCTCAGCGCGGCAATCCCAAGGATAGTCTCTTAATTCTGTTACCTCTCAAAGAATTAAAAAAATGGAGCACAGCTCTCAAAATAAAAATAACCTAACACGGATAATACCTACATTTTTTCAACTTTTCCCTCCTACATCAGGTTAAGTAGTACCTGACACATCTATAGCTATAAAAGAGGTTTCTCCCCTCTTGACTATGATTTATGTGGTTTCCTTTGTTTCGCTAGAACAAAGATTTTTAAAGACTCAGTTTCACCTGGCGTAAGATATTTCCAGCAATTCTGCCATTAAACCTGTATTCTAATCAAATTACTCTAAAGCCCCTAAGACACTGATGCAAAAAAGCAATGCATTCTTAAACAGATTTAGCTAAGGGCTGATCTAGGCTTCAAAATTAATTTCAGAAGCGCCAATGGAAAAAAGCCAAACACAAAAAGCAGTGAAGGCCAGCAGAGCAAGGAAGATGAAGAGTCTTTCCTACAGAGGATCTTCCAGTAAAGCAGTTGGGCACTTGATACAGGATGGACAAAGGAGAACAGGGTGGAGGAAGAGAGGGAGAAATGGTAGAGATGTAATGAAATCTGCAGAAGTGGCAGCCAGCACCAAAACAGCTCAGCTTGCTGCTGAGGAGTGGAGCCTGAAAAAGAAGAGCTTGTAACAGAATGAGAATATTCTGCCAGGGCTGGGAGACAGGTATCTTGAGCTTAATTGCTTCAACTTACGCACAGGATGGGGCAAGAACCAGAATAGCACAGAATAAGGCCAAGGGGATGCAGCAGAATAAGACTGAGTACCACATTGGACACAAACACACCGTTAGCAAAGATCTTGTTAACCAACTTCCAGAGCACCACAGATGTCTTGCTCTTATTCTTACCGCTAATATATTCGCAGAAGGATAAGAAGTTAGGCATAACCAAATACTTCCAGTCGATCAGGAACAGCACTGGTAGGACTCTGCTTACAGAGATCCTTCTGTGCTCCCCAAAGGCACATTCGCTCCCTTATTTCATTCAATATTAGGTTGATTGAGTGACAAGCTTCAGCGCTGAAACACCAGTTTAACACTTTCACACACCCACCGCCCGTAGATTCAGCAAGGAAGGTTTGTGACATAAAGAAGATATCTGTGGCCATTTAATAACACACTAAATCAGTATTTGGAGCTACAAATAGAGAATACAAGTTTTACACAAGTATCAGTAAAAGTATTTTTTATAAACATTAAAGTTGCTGCAAACTGTGGGGTTCAATACTTCTTATATATTAACGCCTCATTTAGATTAGCCAATGCCTGCACCAAGATTTATTTCAATTAATTAATTCAGTTCATTATACCAATGCCCAGATACTTAATTGCTTCTGTCATCAGCTGGAAATCCTCAGAGTTTAAGCTATTGCTTAGCAAGGGTAAACTTCATTAGTCTTCTAAGCTCAGTTATTTGCATTGCTGAAGTATTCTTCACCATGGCAGAACAGAGCAGCATTAGCTACTCCTGTTGTGTAATTATTTAGATGAGATATATTCCACCAAAAGCAGGCAGCAGGAGCTCCTGGAGGACAGCGAAGGCAACAAGACCAACACTCACCTACAAGGGACAGCTACGCAGAAAGCTACACACAGATGCAGATCAAACGTGAAGATCCTATCAACCCACTTCCAGTCTAGGAAGACACAGAATAAGTCTTTCCTGTCTCGCATCATACAACCACTGGGGTTTTTTATACACATCTTTTCAATCCTTGACTTCTCCTCTACCTTTGTGTGGCCTTTCTTACACCAGCACTGGCTTCTGATGCTGCTCAAAGCATATCCTACAGAATCAATCTGAAATACACTGGTTTCAGGCTGCACATGACAGTCAGAAACCACCTGACAAGTCCTGTCTTTCTTCATGCTAAGTACTGGAAAGGGTAAATTCACATACAGGCACCACCATATTAATCCCTTTTTGCAAGGTTCCTCATCATCAGAAGTACAAAAAATCTGTTTTGAAATAAAAAGGTTGGGGGTTTTTTAAGTACTAATAGGAAATGCAGTGCTGCTTCCCACATGTCAGTCGAGAAGAGTTGGGGCATTTACACATGGTTCTATGCAGATGACAAAAAGAAATTCAAGTCAAATACTCTTTTCCTTTTATTATCGCTCTTCCTCTAACAGCGCATCAACTCTTACTTACCTAGCCCAAGAAGTGTAAGATTTTTTGCAATTGCTTCTTGATTCAGCCTATTACACCTTTAATGCATGAACTATAAAGAAAAATAATTGTAAGAAAACAAAGAGGGAGACATCCCTCATCTTAAAAGAAAACTTCACTGACAGCCTGCAGGAGAGCATCCCTTACTGCATTCCTTACTCAAAGGGCAATGGAGTGTCCCAGCTTCATTGACAAACCATCCAAGGTTAAGCAGAGTATTAGCAGGCACACATTCCTCGTTGAGAGTCATCTGCCGTTAAAGGGACAGTAATTCTTTGTGATGCTGAGAGAGCCACACTTAGGACCTGCTGGACCTCTCAGAGACTAACTGTGCAGCACAGGAGAGTTTCATGTCACAACAAAAGCACGGGTGCTTCACTATCCAAAGGAAAACAAGCATCATAGGTCATCCCTACGACCGACTAACTGCACCAACAGAACTGGTTACGCAAAGGACCTCCCTAACCTGCTTTCCATTTAAATACCTCTGCAACATTTAATAGATCAAAATCACCTACTACTAAGTGTAAATACTCAGATGCACACAGACATTTCTCTCTGTAGTATATGAATTACATTTTCAGTGACACTTGGCTTATTTGATCCCCGTGCCCTGGCTACATGTATTACATATTTACCTTTTATAACGAATTAATTATACTTACTACTGCTTACTGTAATAACCCAGGATGTAACTAGCTGAATAACCCAGGATGTCATTACAAACATTTTTTAATTCACCTACGCTTATTCTTAAACTCAACTAATCACTCAATTTATATATTGTGGAAGACAAAAGGAAATTTGCGGTTTCTCATCCCGCGTTTATTTAAACACAATGTTAAAATGCCTATTTGAGAGTCTGTTTAAAACTCCTACAGGTGTCAGTATGAAGTATTTTCTACACCAAACATACCAGTTTTGTTCCTCCTCTTATTCAACAGCTGTATGCCAAGTAATTAAAGTAACACCGTAAGCCTGGATGTACTTTTATTTTACAGTTACAGACATTGTGTATTTATTTCACGGCTCATACAGGAAAGGAATACTTAAATCTGTACAATTCTATTTAGTGCTTTACAAATTCATAAAAGACAAAGGAGACAGAGCAAGGAAAGAAAAAAAAATTAAAATCACAGCAAGCCAATCTCTCCAGACTGATGAGGACTGGGGAGATCACAGACCAAAGAGGCTGCCATCTCCTTTATCTGATTTCTATCAGCGCTCTCAGCTGAGCAAGGTCAAGCGTGGCCACAGTGCCCAGGAGCCTCCAAGGAACAGCCAAGTACTCCAGGAGCCAAAAAGTCACTCCCTGAAATCGCCCCTGACCTAGCACTCTGCATACCCTTAGCAGCTCTTTGCTGCAGGAAGCACCTTCCTCCTGATCAAAGGCAAAGCTAACAACTGACAATTTGGCTGTTGTTAAAAGCAGGGGTGAATCTGCTGCAGGAGGGAGATATTAACTCCGTATCTTTTGGAGAGCTTTACGTAGGACATGATGTCCTACCTACTTTACAATCATGCTGAGGATATTTTAAGTGGAAAAACACCCTGCTCACTTCCCTGCCTGAAAAGGGGTGTTATCCTGGCCATCCATGACCTTGAGTGACACTGCCAGTGCCACACTGCTTTCACATTTTGAGGGAAGAGAAGGGAGTCCTTGATTTATTTCAAATGTGGCATGGGCCCAGGGTTCAGTGAGGGTCACCTCAGGCAAGCACAAATATCCCCTTTCTCCTCGCAGTTATGGAAACAGGCTTTGAGCTTCATTGCTCAGAGTAGGCGTGCTCAGGCTCTGGCCCTTATAAACCTCATGAATCTTGTGTGCAGCTACCTTACCACCGAAAGATGGACTGTCCCGTTTTGCTCCTCCGCTATGTTTTGTATGTGAACCGGCCAGCAGAACACAAAGAAAAGCAGAGCAGCATCCCCTGGCCAAGCGTGCTGTCCCAGCAGCCCTCCCAGAAGCTGAAAGCACGATGTTTTCACCCAGGTTGGTAGAGTCAACAGATTTATCTTCACACAACACCACAGACCCATGTAGCATCACCACGTAGGGGGAAGCTGGGCAGCAAACCCCACCAAGGGCAAGCAGCCCATGCTGAGGACAGCTACAGAGGAAAACTCTTCAGTCCTGAGCTTTCTCACATCTCTCTGGCTACTCACAGCAGCAAAGCAGCTCTACAGGGAGTCAGCAACAGCCATTCCTTCCCATGCGGCAGAAGCAGGACAAGCAATAATGCTTTGCAGATCTTAAACCCATCTGCAGGTACTTACCACAGGACTAAAGCAGCGTGAGCTCTCAGGCAAAAAAAATAAAAAAAAACCAAAAAAATATATGTTACCTCTGCCAAAGGAATCTGGCACTTGCTGTCGCTGCAGCTGTCCCTACAAAAGCTGCCACCATGAGCCTACGCCTGGTCCTGGGGTGATGTGCCGTCCCACGGTAACGCCACGAAACAGCAGACAGCCCTGCTGCAACAGGAAGGAATCGAAGGCGAAACATCCTGTCGAATAAGAACAACACATCAGTAAAGCAACAAACGGTTTCCAGTTGTGGACTCTCACGCTGACCCTCAACCAGATATTCGCTCACATTTTTTCTAAAATAGGAAAAGTTACAGAAAATAACTGTCACAGATGTTTATTAGCTGTTCTGAAATAGGTATGTAACCTGTCTAATAAATAGCAAATCACAAGTATTACATATTGGCATACACCTGGCTGACACACCTTGCTGTCACATCCCAACTACTTACTCAGCTGCTCTTACAAGATTTTCCAAATTCCTTTTCAGCCTTTCCCCAGGACACTTCATTAAGAGGAAATATTTGCACACTCCCACTCAAGTGCCAAGGCATGGAAGATGCAGGTAGATCTTACAAGCAACTACAGCAAATAAGAGCCATTTGGCCAGAGGGAAAGACACAGCTGTATTTCAAAAGGCAAATTAAACCAAGTAACAAGCCAACCAACCAAACAAAACCCCAACCTAGTCATTTTAAATTTCCTTAAGAAAACCCTACTGTTCTTAAATCACTTTTTTAGCTAGCCTGGAGCAAACATATTTGTATTCAACTTTAAGTATAAGGCAAGTTTCAAAGTGTTAAAACTCGTAAAATACAATCTGTGCCCTGTTACACACACAATGGTACAGAGACAAATGGGAAACCAGAGCTGCTAATTTAAATATTATTACAACGGAGAAATCTGAACCACAAAAATGTCACCTCATCATACACACCAGCTACAGGATACAAAGCAATTTTTGCTAGCTCACAAGATTGAAGATGAAGAATAAATGTTCCCTTTGAAAAGAAAAGGTGCTGTATCTTTTAGTGGAAAAAAGGTTTTATTTCTAACGGATGTAAATTCAGTTTTCTCATCATGGGGTCAGCCTTAAAAAAAAAAGAAATTGGGAGCAGAATGGTAAAAGAGAATTTTAAAATTAAAAAAAAAAAATTTGGAAGTGGAGAGCAGGGAGCAGTGGCCTGATTCCTTCCTTTCGTTCACCATTCTTGCTGTTCTATTCAAATATTCCCAGCCAGTAAGTAATCACAGAACACAAAAATAAAGTCACATCTATTGCTTTCTGTTTGCTTTTGCAACTCAAGATGCCACCGTGCTGCTTTGCTAAACCATTAACTTCCAACAATGAGAATCTCGGGACCATTTTGCGCAAACACGTCTTACATGTGTGGTGTGTTATCCCATTTCAGCTATAAAGAGTTGAATGCATTACTGCCCTTTTCCTCCGGTTAAAGCAACATGCAACTCAGGATTTCATAACAGGAACCGGTGATGTGAACTTAGGGAGGGGAAGAGAGGAAGAGGGAGGGAAAACGCACATAAAATATTCAGCAGATAATTGAGTGCCAGAGCTCAATATCTTTTAAGGCAAGAGGTGGTGGAGATGCATCTGAAGACTTCACAGCACATCAAGAAATACATGGCGAGGGGAAGAAAAGCATAGATAATGAAAAGTCCTTAGCAAATCCCTTATCAGTGATTTTTTGTATCAGATCTAAGGCTTTTGCATGGCCCTGGGGCAAGCGAGGCAGGATGGAGCACCAGCAGGTGACAGCAGGCTGGAACAGAGGTGGCAACGCTGCTCTTGATGGGTAGGGCAAAAGCCACAGGGTGTCTCTCCCTCGCCACCCTGGTTTATGGGCAAAACCCACGAATCCTGCTGCTCACAGCTAGTGCATCTGAATAGCATCCATTTTATATTTATCTGTGCACGTATTAAAAACCAAGTTTGCAGTTGGCATTACCATTTTGTTTATTCCTTTAAAAATAAATAGGCTTAAAATTAAAGTTCTGATGGAAAACAGCCAGCCAACAGCATCTATTCTCCAATATTCTCCAGCTCTGAACAATAGAAGACTGCGTTATGAAAAACAGCTCTTATCTCAAATTTAAAATATATTTCCATCCTATACAAACCTGATGTTCCCATTTCATCTCCAGGGATGAATTTCTGTTACGTATGCAGAGAAAAATCTGCAAGCGTTATTTTCACAGAGAAGCTAACGTTGCCCTTACTTGGGTTCCCCATCCTAATTACAGCTTTATATGCGTAAGATGTAATGGATAAAGGGAAGTGTTGCCAGTATCATTTAATCAGTCAAAATGAAAATCAAGCCCCACAAAAGCCTTACTTTTGAGCTTGAAGAGATTTTTACAACATTTCAGATTGTTGGCTCTAGTACTGCATACATGTTTTCTGTCTGAGCCCTAAGAAACACTAAATTATCCACTTTGTCCAAGTAATCTTCATCCTTGACGGTGCTGGGACATTCACCCAGACAGTGCTCACTTGGTAGCAATTGCCCGAGAGAGCTGAAAGCAGGCAGTTCCCATAATAACCCTAAAATAAAGAGTATCCTTATCTCAGAATGAAAAAAGCACTTTGGAAGTGAAATTTTCCATGCTTTCCAGCTGCAATTTTACAATCTCTCATAATTTTTTTTTTTTTTAAATAGAAAGCGCTATGGTATTTGGTATGTTTGTTAAAAGCTCCAGGCATTTAAGACAAGATCACTCAAGAAAGCTGGTGCTTACTTTTAAAAAGATTAAAAATAAGTGTCTTGCCCTAACTGCAGCAATGAAAAGCTTTACACCACAATCTGCAGTAGGATAAGGAATAAAACTGAGATAAAGTATAAAACACCCGAGAACCGATGTGATTACAGCTTACAATAAGAAACAACCTCAATTCTTGCATGATTTAATGCGTAAATGATTTTTTTTTTACAAGATACAACAAAATAGCTCAGAGAAGAAAAAAAACCTTAACTCCAAAATACTGAAAATAAGGATCAAACATGAAAGTTATCATGATGTTCTAGCAATACTGCTACAATTAACCTGTAGATCGTATTTTTCCTTTTAAGAGATAAGCCAGTCTTACCTTAAGTTCTTGCTCAGAACAACTCTACAGTTACTTTCAGAGGTTGAATTAATATCCTTGGACAAAAGAAATAGTTGTGGTTTTTTTTTTCCAGAAAAGAATGACATAGCTGCTTTTATTTGTGCCACAAGACATGGGTATTTTTTTAAGCAGAAGAGGCAACTGACAGACTTGAAGATTTAAAAACAAAGCTTTGTTTACTGGCTGCTCCACCAAAACCCATTCCTTGGAGCCCAAACATTCAAAAAACACCCCAAAACACAACAAAAAACCCACCTCACCCCAATCCCCTTGCCAAAAGAGATCTGACAACCCATCCTGGTACCTGGTTTGCTCTGCCCACCTCAGGACCACGTTTTTTTTCTCCAGCTCCATGGTTTAAGCTGTGTTTCTGCACCAGCTGCTGCAGCAGCAGCTCTCACTGCCATCAGTAAGTGCTCAGGGCCCTGCTCTATGGGTACACGCCACCGGCAAGTGAGAACAGCACAAAGCCTCATATATTTGTAATGTAACATTAAACTGTTAGCGTCTTTTGGCATCCAGGAAACCCACAAACCCATTAGGAAAGTACCACTTCCGATCCAAGATACAACAGGCATCATTCAAACTGAGGACATCCAGATCACTTTAAAAGAAGAAATGGAAAATTATTTCAACAGCTATATACATTCTTGCTTGATGTGGATATTTTATTTTCCCAAACAATGATCCTCTGTCCACTAACCTGTTTTGCAAGGAAATTCAGACAGGCTCTCTGCTTCTCCCCCCGGCACATCCAGAGCATCAGCAGTCCAGCCCTGGATTTTTCAATGCACATAAGAACTGGCAGATCCCATCTCTCTTGCATTCTTTTTCAGATACCGAAAGAAAGAGAACAAAAAGACTTGCTCCTGTTTTTCCAGCACTCCAATTAGATGGTTTCTATACTGAAAGCACTAAGTAGCCCAGCCCAGGCAACAGGGACTTCTTCACACCTGGGTACGCCCAGCACTGAACTTTTTGTAGTCCTTCTTGGCAATCCAGAACAGCCACAGTTTTTAAGATTAAACACACTTAAAGCAGCTTTTTGATGTCGAAGCTGGCCTCGGTGGCACAAGCACGCGAGAGGGAGAACAGTAACTGAATAAGCTGATGGGT
This sequence comes from Pygoscelis adeliae, assembly GCF_000699105.1. NCBI lineage: Eukaryota > Metazoa > Chordata > Aves > Sphenisciformes > Spheniscidae > Pygoscelis > Pygoscelis adeliae. Next base: position 302,299 of record NW_008824986.1, on the reverse strand, counting down.
GTTTAATTTTTAATCAGAGAAAGGTTCACAGGCACGTTTTATTTGAACAATTTTACTAGGACATGGTAAGATTGTGCGTTAGCACAGAATGTCAACTGTAAATTTAAATGAAAAATATTGTTATGTAGTAAGATCTTCTCCAAAAAGATTCGCATTTACGAGGCATTGCTCAGGCATAAAGACTTCTGCAGGGACTGGCTGAGATGGAGTCACTAAGAGCTTTCTGGAGCCGTATGTTTATTAAAAAGCAAAGTTTGACATTGCCAGAGCGCCCCAAGACATCCTGACCCAGCAGCAGCTGTCGGAAGATTCCTCACCTATCTCCATCCCAGCCCCTGACTGTCAGTTATACCTTACCCTCACTCACTGAAGCCAGCGACGTCGGCTCCAGAAGGCGTGAGGTGCCCTGAAGCAGAGAGCCAGCAGCAGAAGAGCACGGGTCTTGGCTCCCAGCTCTCCTGTCTCCATCTTCAAGAGGATTATTGAGAAGAGGAGAAAGAAAAATTGCAACAGGGGAAGAAGTACAACAAATAAATCCCATGAGAAGGAAAAGTCAAGACACACAGGAAAGGGCAAAGCAATCGTGAGAGAAGTTTCACTGTCAACAGGAATATAGAGATACCTAAAATAATCTGATACATAAATCAGGGGGAAAAAAACCTCTTAGCATCAAACCTGCCTCCACCAAAGTTAGTTATTAATTTTGACTTCTCCTCCCCCCAGTTCTCCATACTTCCATTTACAAACTGGTACCAGCAAGAGAGATTTGTACAGGGGTAATTCATACGAAGGGTGCCCAGAGGTGGATTCCAGCTACGGAGGCGTCTGGATCCACTCCTTCCCCCATCCCCAAG
>NW_008824986.1:299319-301413 GCF_000699105.1 Pygoscelis adeliae | reverse complement strand
AACTCCAAACTTTCATCTTTTCCAGTGCAATTTTCAGCTAAAGGATTACTCACATTACTGAAGTTATTAGCTTACTAAGACACATAAATCAGTTTTGAGAATGAAAATGAAATCTAGCAGCAAAAGTAATTTCTTCTCAGGTATGAGATTGGGGCAATATTTGATCACATTAATTTCGCTAGAGAGGGGAACCTCATTTGTTTCAGAGCACGATTCAAATTGATGGAGAGTCTACAAAGCATCAATCGATAACACGCTGCCAGGTCTTTGGCAGAAACCTAAGCCATAGCCTGGCAATTTCTTTAACTGTCGTTGCAATAAGGGCTCTTCCTAAAATCCTCAGCCCTGAAAATGCACGCTTCCCGACTCTGCAGCTCTGTAACTACACCCAGCGCCGCTTGTCCTCCCCTTGGAGATGATCAGTGCCGTCCCTCAAACAGCCAGGATTTAGTATTAACCTTCATTCTGCTCTGAATGCAGCTGCTATTAAAGCCATGCTATTGCATTTCATAACATGTTTAAAAATTCAGTCTAACATTGCACTACCAACACGTTTTGGTGTTCTGCAATCACCTCACCATTAACATGGCTTATTTAGTATAACGATTTATCAGGATGATATCCATTAAGACTCCATTGTTTATGCCATCCTTATCTCACGAGTTGCTTAATTCTGCCAAATTCATCCATTTAGCATTGTAAGACACAAAGTGAAAATAAAACAGCAAAACCATGGCTAGTTGGAATCCAACTTGTTAAACTACCACTTTTACGTTCTCCTCAATTTAATGCATACATCCTCACTATTAGCTATATCTAAATTAAGGAAAATGTAGGTTTCTCTGTTACTACCGGTTGCTCTAATCCCTCCCCTACTTTTAAGCTCCACATACCCACACACCTGGGCTCTCACTGCTTGAAAACAAATAATCTGCTAGGAACTGCAGATCATCCTGAGATAGCAAGTACTATACAGAAGAAATAATCATCCCTCCTTGGGCTGTGCAAGTCACCCATGCTGATTTCTACCAAGTCTGCTGAATCAAGCAAACTGGCCAGAGAAGAGTCAAACTCCAAACACTGCCGCACAGAGCCTAGATTAAAACCGACAAGACTGCAAATAATTTTACTGATCTTCAGTGCTAAGTAGAGAAGATGATGCGTTGTGCAGACACACAAGACCTTGGATTTAGCTTTAATAAAGCATTATTAGTAATTGCAACTGGATTATTTATAAGTGTGTAAGTCAATAGCTAGCTTGGTCTTGGTCTTCCCTTGAAAGGGAGACAGGAGTGTTTACTCACTGGGGAAAGATCTTTGCCCGCACGCCTTCAAACATTTGAAGTCTATTTAGGATAAAGACTTTGGTGCCAAGTAAAATGGCAGAAGAACAGCAACCCCAAATCCAACCCGCTAGCTGAGTTGCTAGAGGACTTGTGAGTGGATGCACACACCACAAACTGCAGCTTTTGAGAAACATGAAAAATTGGTGTACTGAAACAAAATAAACCAGTCACATCTGTTGCAGCAGCACTGAAAATAGCACCTTCAGCAAGGATAAAATATTTGCTTTCTACTTCAGGCAGTCAGTCTCCAGCAATGGACAGTAGGTTTTTAAGGGGCAACTATAATCTTCCACAGAAATGAACGCTAAATGCTGCTTTTCCCTCCTCCCCTCAAAATGCAGCCTATTCCTTGGGCTTTTCTACCTAGAAAATATTACAGTAAACCCCAGCACTGACAAACTCCCCAGAAGCATCTCCACCATCATCCAAGCCAGGTGGTAGCTAGTGGAGCTGTAAAAACAAAAACCAAACAAAAAAACTTATCTCACCCCTAATTAAGGGCAATGACCCTGTTTCATGAGCTACTTCCACCTTAAATCAGTCCAATGCAAAATTTTCTTTTTCCAATCACTATTCCCAAATAATCAGGCTGTCTTTGCAAACCAGCCACAAGAGCAGGTGCACCAGAGCGGAGGCATTTTTGCAGGAGGAAAAAAATGACACCGATTTGAGGAGCCAAGGTTTGTCAGAGAACTGTTGGCAGAGGGGTAGAAAACATAACACTTCTGCCTTTTTCTGTAGAAAGTTA
>NW_008824986.1:298508-299279 GCF_000699105.1 Pygoscelis adeliae | reverse complement strand
AACTTGCCTTGCACAATCTGTGTCAATGGGATGTGATTTTCCTGAGAATTCCTAACTTTCACACCAAATGGAAAGACCCTCCTTGAAGCTCCTGCCCTTTCTCCAGCTGATGGCCACCTACCTGCATGTACCTTATAAGAACAAACAAAAAAAATCCCAGAGCAGTTAAGGTAGATTTAAGAGGTGCTAATGGCTTACTTGGCCCCAAGAAAACTGGTGTTAATTCTTAATGAATAAACATGTGTTTCACAAGAAAATAATGCTGGAAGAGAAAAATGTAAGTAGTCTGAGGAGAAAGCAAAAGCCTCACTAGGCTGTGAAGGTGACAATTCGACAGGCCTGAGTTATCTGCAGATACATTGTCCAGCTCCAGAAAAAGATAAATTTCTTTTTTGAGGTAGACAGCAGAGGATCATCTCAGAATTTGACATGGTGAAGTCTGTACCTCTTTTCCTCTCCAACAAGGAAGAAAAAGATTTGTGAACCCACTGAGAACCTGAACTTGAATATCACCGTATGATAATTTCACCCTTTCGCATTCTGTCTTTTAAACAGAAACAACACCTATCCCAGCCATGGCCACTTGCTTCTTTAGAAAATGCCTCTCCTGCCCAAAGAGCCACAATTCGATAACACACATCCAAATAAATTTTAAATAAAAATCTTACTGAAACAAACAAAAGAGTTACAGCATCTGTGTTTCATCTACCAGATGGCAATTTCTTGGGAATTCAAGAGAAGAGTGTTGGTTCCCCCCCAAAAAAAGAAAAG
>NW_008824986.1:296534-298480 GCF_000699105.1 Pygoscelis adeliae | reverse complement strand
AACACATCATTGGATTACCTTGAACTTCAGAGACAAAAAAGGATACAGATAAGCCTGGCTAGTGCCTTGTGGTTTTAGAACATGACCCAAGGAGCTCATTTTCAGCATGAAAAAGCCGGCAACAAATACTTGGCTCCATCCAAGGTGGCCAGGCAGATAGCACGCCTGTGCTCGCATGCTGATCTGGAGCAAACGCCCAGATGGGGTTCGCAGAGGACCAGATAAGTCACAGTGCCTGACCACCACCTCCCTCCTTCCAGCCATGAAACCAAAAAGCAAAAAATCCATCAGCGGATGGAGGAGTTTTACTTTGCAGTCCACCAAAACTTCAGCCAACAGAAAAAAGGAGATTATATTAATGAAAATAGCAACCCACAGTTACAGACTGTAAGAAGAGGTGTAAAGACACACCTTCGCATATCAGTGCTGTTAGGGTTTAAATTAACAGAGGCAGGGGCAAACTCCCGGGCAACTCCAATATACAGCAAGCACATATCTGGTGTACACACTGGGCAGCTGCACACACTGGGCAGCTGCACACACAGCATCTAATACAGTGACAATCCTCCTGTATTCTTTAACACTGACTGGCATAAGGCAGGCATCAATTCTTGCAGATCTTCCTTGTGTTTTTATCACAGCTAAGATTTTAGTGAAAAAATACAACTACTCTTCTAGCTCTCGAAGCAAAAATGCCAGAGATGGAAAGTTTGCATCAAACTAATGAAAACACAGATGTTAAAGTGGTGGTACATAACACAACTAGTCTATACAGATACTGGGTCTGATTGTGATGTTGCCATAGACCAGCTTTGTCTGCATCACAGACTGACACGCTGCAAGTTATGAAGCCACACGGATTCACAGGTCTCATGTTTCCAGCACGGATCAGCTGCAGTGTTGCTTATCTCAAACCATGATCTTCTTTCTTGCTGTCTACATGAGTATCCTGGGTTTCATTTCAAAGAGCTATAAACTCTAACAGTAAGAGAAAAACCTAAGAATTCGAGCTTGAGAGACCCTGGAGACTTAAAAGAAACCCCCCACTCCAGAGAAGCCAACTTTTTTTCTATTTAGAAAACACAATCTGAAAACCATTACTTTAAGCCACTGATTTGTTTTTTTGGTGGCATAGAGGAAGGGTGACAAATTGTCACAGGCCGCAGGGACAGAAGGGAAACCCTGTAATGAATCAAAGGCTGTTTATGCAAAGCATTTAAGGCCACACGTTCACAGCTATATAAATCAGCACGAGCAGCTGGCCTGCCCCCAGCTGTGTATTCCCACACACCTGGCTATTCAAAATTCCCAGTTACAAGGATCAGCGCTTTGGTCCGCTTTACCTTCTCCTGCCCCACATCCACAGTAGTGCCACCCCAGACAAGAGGATCTCTTCACACGGCGGTACTGCCAGCTCCAAGCGATGGTGGGACTGCAATTAAAAGCTGCTCTCGACAGAGATTAGATCCAGAATGCATGAAAGAAAACTCCATGGCAGGTTTCTCTGGGGAAAAAAATAGTCACTGCACTTACAGACAAGGTAGCAGGCAAAGACAACCCAGAGTTTGCTAGCCAAGGACTTTTCAGATAACGCTACAGAAGCCGCAGTAAAACAAGGCATGATCTGAACAGTCAAGCTGTCTATTTTTTCTGTTTTATAATATCTGAAATCTTTCACTAAGGGGCAAGCCTGCCAAAGACTTTTGGATGGTATGTGCTTAGGAAGACAAAGCGCATTTTGACTCAGATTTTGCTACAAGTCCTTGCATTTCTTACTAGAATTGTCAAACACATCACCCTAAAGAGATATATAGCCATCTTCCTCATTAAGAGGTAGCCATGCCATCTGCAACACACGTTTTTAAAACCATTCTGTTTAAAAAAGTAATAATCTCTCAAAGGCAAACAATGCTGGCTACAATACTCAACGACCCTGGGTAACCGTT
>NW_008824986.1:293992-296402 GCF_000699105.1 Pygoscelis adeliae | reverse complement strand
CAGCATCTGGAAAATTAACAAATAAGGGGTTTTCATTGTTGTTCACAAGCATCCTCAGCCCTAATGCACTGAACTGTCTTAAAATACTGTGCACCAGCAAGGCCACTGGAAACTTGGGAAGAATAAAACAAGTATTTCTACACCCCAGCTCAGTCCATTTCAAGAAGTGTTACTGCAGCAAATGGAACAGCATGCAGCAACGCATTTTTATAATAAACCTGATTGCTACAGAACTCATTTTGCTCAAGAAATGCAAACACAGTTGTTTCCACATTCTAGATCTAAACACAGCTGGTGGCTCCCTCAAATATCACCTGAAAAATGTAATGCTTATGGGATACTGCTTCAAAGCCTTTCTGAGACTTCAAATGACTTGCAAGTCTTGCAGTTTGTCCTGTTAAACTGCCCGAGGACAATGGTACAATTTCTCCTCTCAAAACACTACCGGCAAGTTTACCCAGGAACCTGACTTCTTGGCCCAAAAGGCATAACAGGAACCTATACAGAGAAGTTACACAAAGACTAATAAGGCATAGGGAGCTCCAGAGAGCCCCCAGTAGGCAGACATTAAGGAGGTAACCAAGGCACACCATTCTTTTTCCTCCAGAGCATGAAATTTCAACTTCTTTAGTTCAGGAAGCATAATGAATATCACAAAAGTTTCTGCAGAAAATGGGTCATTTGGAGAACAAGCCGTTTCCATGAGTAAAGAAAGAACAGGGGTTATATGAGCTAAAGATACACTGCTGAATATGCACATTATACTCTTTCTAACATAGCACTGAATACCAGAAAATTTAAGAGGATGGTTATAAGCCACAGGACCCTCCATGCCCTATTCTGGCAGCAGCTGTATTGGCTAAAGAAGCTGCTGCCTGAAACTGGTGGCCACCATGACCCAGAGTAGCGGGCAGTGATGATGCTAGAACACGTTTTCCTTGTACCCCTGGGCTGGCCAAGAAATCCTTTGTTGCTCCAGATAGACAAGCACATACAGTTCAAGCATCTTTAGCTAGTTTTTGTTGTTAGTTGTTTGTTTGTTTTTTTTTTTAAGATTCCTCCCTATGTTCAAATACATTTTTACTGAGTGCATAGAAACAGTGAGTTGCATTAGTTTTTTGTTGGGTTTTTTTTAATATATTTTATGAAAGTGGCACAACTAAGGTTGGGTTGACAGGAAGCTCCAGGCAGCAGTCTTCTCCCACAGCTTGCTTCCATGCCTGCTTCGCTCCTCCTTCCAAATCACACAGCACTGCCCGAGGCCTTCCAACAGAAAACTTTTCACACTACAAAAAGGCAACCTGTTTTCCTACAGCTTTAGGAAAAATCCGGGGTGAACACTTTGGAACAAGAATAATTCCAAGCAGGGCAGATTTAAGGGTAAATATCAGCCAGATGATGAGTTCAGCAGAGTTAAAAGTACCTGAGAGCAGGGCCACAACATGCTATGAGCTGCACACCCCAGCAGGTAGCAATACCATCCTCACCTGTAGCACAAGTGTATTTGCTCCCAGCTTGCGGGTCAGGCGGTCACGAAGAACGCAGGGAATTATTTCTTAGCGATTGCAGGGCTGTGTTCTAAAAACAAGAAAGAAACGTAATAAAGATTATAACTCTCTGCTGCCAGCAACATGCTGCATACGATTTCCTTCCTGGCCGTCGTGCTCTGCGTATTAGTGCTCACATATACGGGCCTCAGCGCTCGCACCTCAGACTGCCCGCCAAATAAAGCCAGGAGGGAAAAAACGGTCATGCAGCTGACTAAAAAGAAAACAAAAAAACAAGCAAGCAAACCAACCAACCAACCAACCACAAACCAGCCAGGCCTTTACTTTAACTCAAGTCCGAGCTGGTACTCAGGTTTCTAGAGGAGAAAGCCTCAAAAAATCCTGCCCTGTTTGACCTCCTCACCCCTAGTCAGTAGATCCCGCAAAACAGACTCAGATTTACCGCCTTTCCCGAGCAGCTCATTAAACTAAAGGCAAATACGGTACACACAAACCACGTCACGATAAAGATCAGGCTGTTCTCTACTCTCAGTAGTTTATTAACCCAAATTCACCCTAAAGGTTTTTGCAAAGACAAACTGCACATCAAATACAGTTTGGCCGTTCAGTGAAGTTAAAGTTGTTTAATGAACCGCTATTAAGAAAAACTGCTTTGACATTAGCTATAACATACAGCAATAATTCACACAGCCCCGGCAACGCTGCAAGCAATCCCCCACAGCAACAGCAAAACTAAACCAAAACCGGGGAGCAGGGGACCCAACGCCTCGCACTGCGCGAGAGCTCCCCGAAAGGCTCCTCGCTGGCCCCCCTTGGCCCAGGCACGCCGAGGGGGATCCGTCCTTCTCCTGCGGCTTTCCCGGCAGGAAAAGCTGAAGGCTGTAATGGAGGCGCAGACCCTA
>NW_008824986.1:291864-293541 GCF_000699105.1 Pygoscelis adeliae | reverse complement strand
GTCTGTGGCGCCCGGGAGCCGCACGGGGCTCGAGGGGCCGGTGTGGGAGGTCGGGAGGGGAGTCTGTGCGTGTCCTGGAAGGGCCGTGTGTACAGGTCCTGAAAGTCCTGTGTGTTGGGTCTCAGGGACCTATATGCATAGGTCCTGAAATGCATGTATATAACTGTATGAGGAGCGTTTTATTGGTCCTGCATATAGGGTCTGAGGGGCTTGTATATATGGCCTGAAAGACCTGTATATGGGGTCTCAGGGGCTTATATATAAATTCTGAAAGGTCTCGGGGCGTCTATATATATACAGGCGTCTTGGGGCCTATATATATAGGTCCTGAAAGTCTTGTGTATAGGGTATGAGGAGCATTGTCTGTATGTCCTGAAGGGCCTGTATATCGGGTCTGAGGGGCTTGTATATAAGGTCTCAGGGGCTTATATATAGGTCCTGAAAGGGGTCTCAGGGGTGTGTATATATAGGGTCTGAGCAGCCTATATAAACAGGGCCCAAAAGGGTCTATACACAGAGTTTGAAGGGTCTATATGCAGGGTCTGAGGTACCTACGTATAGGTTTAAGGCACCAGTGTAAAATGTCTGGGGGCTAAGGCCGGACTATACAGACTATAAGCTGCCTATAGGGTCTGCAGGGGCTGCAAGCCCTTGGCCATTTCCCCCGTACCCTGTTGAATCTCCCCGATTTTATTTCTGCAATAGATAATTCTCTCCCTCCGGGCAAACACTTCACCGTTTGGCAAACCTTTGCCGGAGGGGCTTCCCGTCGGCCCGCCTCCATACCTGGAGCAGACATGCGATGGAGGTGCCCTCAGCACTGAAAAACATTCCGTCAGATCCAGAAACCCAGCACGAGAAGGAAAAGGGACCTCATCCATTACTGTAGAAATGCAGAAAATTTGATTTTTCAGGTGCTGATCCCTTAAACTGCAAGTTCCTTAGCAGTGTATGAACTGAACTGCTTGCTCTTTCTTTTTTTTCCTGCCCCTGGCATACCTGATTGAGCATTTTCATGTTTCCAATGATAATTCACTTTAAAAACTGAAGGGATTATCTTACGAGAAATGTGTCTCGTGAGCAGGTAATTCTGTGGGGTCCAGAACAGTTGCTCGGCTCCAGACCCACAGCGAGGAGAGCCGACATTGCTGTAGTGTGGCACGGCCTGAATTCGCAATGAACTAGAAATCATGGCCTCTTACAACTATCCCTCACCCTCCCAGCTGTGCCCGCCAGCCTGGCTGGGCAGTATTAACCATGTCCTCCTATTTCTGCATGGGTTTCCTCCCTAGTCTATTGAATTTACAAACAAAATCTTCATGGGAGGGTTTATTTTTCCCATCGACCATAATATTTACAAAACACTAGGGAAAATATTTCCACTGCCAGCTTGACACCTCCCACCACCACAAACTTCTCACGTACTGGGGAGGGCGGGGAAGGGCTCAGGATGATGCCCACAGGTAGGAAACTCTCCTTCATCAAGATAGAAAAGATACTTGTGCCCCGCCGCTGCCGTGACAGCACGTCCTTCATACTGCCTGCAGCGCTCCTCCCTGAATGGAAGGTGCTGCCTGCCCCTGGACCGCACAGGCATGGAGAAAAGCATTGTGAGAGGAGAGAGAGAGGGGGGAGAGAGAGAGAAAGAGGGAGGGAGGGAGGGAGGGAGGGAGGGAG
>NW_008824986.1:286067-291808 GCF_000699105.1 Pygoscelis adeliae | reverse complement strand
GGGAGGGAAAGAAGAAGAAAGAGAAAAGGAAAGAAGAGGAGAGAGGAGAGGAGAGGAGAGGAGAGGAGAGGAGAGGAGAGGAGAGGAGGAAGGAAAATTAAATGTGCAGCACATTTCCACATGGAAACACTCCCCAGAGTGGTTTCATCTTCTACCAATGAATATGAAGACGCCTGGATCCTGGACGCAGCGTCCTGTCCTGCATTCCCTGCATCTGGTGCCCAAACCGGTGCTGGCAGTGGAGCTGGGCAGGGGTGCAGGGGCAGAGGGGATGCTACAGTGGAGCAGCAGCTGCTGCAGGCGGGTGGTGATTTTGACACCAACAACTGACTTCCAAAAATCCCTGTGAGGCTTGTGTTGCTGTTTCAACCCCGTCTTTGAAAATGCCTTAATTTCTTTAGCACCCCAGGAAATTTGTCATCTTTTTATGAGAACAAGGGCAAGGACAAATGCTCCTGCCTCAGAGAAGAAGCAGGCTGCAAAGCAGTGATGGTTTTATTCATCCTTCCATGGGCTTCATGTGCCCATGTGCTTCATTCCCCCCATGCATGTGGGGCAGGGACCTCCCCAGGGGTCAAACACCTCTGCAAGCCCCAGGGCTTGTCCAGGCTCGGGGAGACCCTGCAACAACATGGGGGTCTGGCAGGAGTGCATCCCTCCCGCAGCACCCACCTGCTAATGGGGATGGGTGCTGCCCAGAGGTGCAAAACATGATAAAACTTTCCATGCACAATTTATCTGAGAGGAAAGCAGCACCAAGGGCATCACACCAGCCCAGCAGCACTGTGATTTCAATTAGTCTCATGCACTAATAAGATTTAACCATCAGGAAAGCGCATGCCTGAGCACTTCACCCAAAAGGGGCTTTTTCGGATGGCAAGGGAGCTGGGAAGGAAATGAGACACCTCAAAAATAAATGTGGCTGGGTGTCATCAATGACCAGGATTTGAGGGAATAAGTGTTGCTCCCCCAGGACAGAGTGATGCCTGGGAGTCCCCATCCCAGACGATTCCCATGGCAACAGGAGAACATCATATTTTTTAGCCCTTGCTCAGACGGGAGAGTCCCAAAATGTAAACTTGGAGGCTGATTTTTGAACCAAGGGAGGGACCCCAGCAAACCCGGTGGAGGGATGCTATTTTTTCCAGGGTTGTGGGTAGGCACATTGGCTCCTGGGGCTGTGCCTGGCGGCTCAGGAATGGGATGGCAGCGGGAAGGGAAAATGAGAAAGGCACGCCTGGGTCATGTGCCCCTCAGCATCTAGATCAGAGGGAGGATTCGCTGCTGAGGAGGCTAATTTTAGGTATTTTAATTTTAGTTGCTTCCAGATGCCTCTTAGGTTGGCTCTCTTCAGGCTTTAATGAACCCCCCATTAAAAAATACATTTTCTGGAGGCATAAATAGACAGCGATAGCTCTTCAGGAACACAGGAGGCTGCTGAATCCTGCCACTGCCCTCCTGCAGTGAAAACGCTGCAGGGATTTCTAAGACAAACCTTTTGGCGAAGCTTAAGGTGATGCCAGAGACTTGGAGGGGTCGCTGCAGGGTTGGGGTGCAGCGGCACGCAGAGGTCTGGCCATCTCTGATGAAGACGCCAGACCCCAAAAGGAGATGGGAGGAGAACACGCCACAGCGAGCAAATGCTGGCGTGTTTGGGTTATTTGGGGTTTACAGCTGAGGTCCTGTGATGGGACAGGGACCATCATCCTGCCCAGTCCAGGGGCATTTCCCCATCATATCTTATTGCTCCATGGGCAGCCATTGTGGTGCTCAGCTTACGGAAAATGGCCAGCACCGTTCCTTTATCAGCAGGTAGACTTTGCCCCCCTATCTCAGGGCTGTGCTGTGTTATCTGCATTAGTCTGAAAGCACCAACCTTTCCTCTAAATGAAAGGAGGTAAGATGCACTTGGACCCTGTATCCTCTCGAATTTCCTCATCCACCCACGCCCGATGCACCTGCAGGATTTTGCACACGCATCGACCTCCACGTGCAGGATTTTGCAAGTACCACAGCCCTGGATATCTATAGGAATAAAATAGGGTAAACCCTAAATTTAAATAGCTTGAAGAAAGTGATGAGCCAGTGGACTAAGAGACCATTTGGGTTTTTTTTTGTTCCTAGACAGATTATTTAATCTGAACACTTTGGGGCTTGCTCAGGTCTGAGCCAAAGTGTTGGGTTTGCCTATGGCTCATCACACACTCGCTTTCTCTTAAATCGGTATTTTATTTGCAAGAGGACAGCATCCATGCCTCCGTCGGCAGTGTCGGGATGGTTGGTGGGGGTTTGAGGCTTTAGCTTTCCACTTCAGTCTTTCCCACAGCAATAATATTAATTGCGAACACTGGCATGCTTTTCCCCATCAATTATTCTTGGGAGCAGCTTTCCAATATTCTAATTATAAGCACCAAGAGGAAGCCTCGTTAAATACCTGATTTTCTTTTTATTGCTCTGCAAACAGCAAAGGGAAGGCGCAGGTATCGTCCACCTTGCTCTGATGCCTAGAGTGCATCTCTGCTGGAAAAAACCTTGCCAGGAAAAGCAAGGAGGACCAGCAGCATTTTATCATTGCTTTTTCTGCTGGCGGGGCAGGGGGGCTCCGGCTCATCCTGCAGCCATTTCCCAGCCTCTGGGCTGCACGACAGAGGAACAGTTGTCTTATCTGGTCTCTTTCTATGGTTTCCCATGGGAATACTTGCGTGTTGGGGGGAAGAGTCCTTCTAGCAACATGAACCTGCCCACATGTTGTCTCGGCACAGCTTCGCTTTACTTTTGTAAACTTGAGTGGAAGATGCTTCTAGCAGGGTACCGGGAGCTATTTGACCTAAAAAGATGGGGTTTCATTTTGGTGCCTATATCCTCCCCCCTTTCAGTCCCTGTACTTTTGGGAAGCCGTTCCCTGCCAGCTCATTTAGTTGCACGGGGTATTGATCTCAGGGCTCGCGTTTAATTCCCATTTCTATGCACTGTAGTGAGTGCCCACGTGCTCAGCACAGATTTGCTAATGAATTACTGGCCTTTCTGCCACATGGCCTTTGCTCACAGCCTGTCTTCCCCCACCTCTGTCAAATACTCCCTGGAAATGTTTAAACTCTGCCTAAAATATGACTTCAGATGAACACTTCCAGCTCCTCTTTAACTAGAAATAAATAACTCAATATATAATCCGAATGGCTGGAGGAGTAGGGAATAGGAGAGAGTGGTTGGGGCAGGTCCAGCAGCTGGATGTGGTCTGCTGGATGTGCCCGTCCCTGCCCTCCACTGGAGCTGCTGGCGCCAAGCCCCCATAGGAAACCCTACGGGGAGAGCAGCAAGGGCTCGCCCCAAATGCATCTCTGCTCATCCAGCCAAAAAAAAAGCATTGGGTTGGGTAGTTTATGACATGAAGAGATGGCTTTGCCCTGAAGTGCTGCTGGGACTGTATCCACTGCCCTCCCCAGGACCTTTCCCATCCTGGGGACTTCCTTCCTCCCCCTTTCCTGCCTTTCTAATCTCCCTTTTCCAGCTCCTCCGGGCTGCATTAAGCACATTTTTGCCATTTTGAGGCTTTTAATCCCATTGTGTGGGGATGCTGCAAACCATACCAGGGAGAGGCTGATGTGCCCGGAGAGGAATGCCCCATATTTGGTCCATGAGGTGGCTCTTTGGCTGAGATGTGTGCAGGAGTATCTTTCAGTGCGGATGCTCCTGGGGACATTGCAGAGGGCTGTGTTGCACAAAATCCTTATTTTAAAGTATTTTTCCTCCTGCTGTCAATTTTCAATGTGGAAGGAGAGGGAAATACCACGAGCAAGCGGTTTTGTCCAAATTTGTCTTCACAGGCACTTAGGGTGTGTGCCCTCAGGACTGGCTGTCTCCTGCCCATCTCAGGAGCATTGATGTCTTGAAAGCAAGCTGCTGTCCTCTAGCATTTGCTCTTTTTGACCTGGGAAGCCCTCAGAGGTGGGTTTTGCCGCTTGCCCTCCAGCAGTGGAGCTCAGAGCAGCTGCTGCAATAGGTCTCCTTGATCTTGCAAGAAAAAGCAAACAATTATTGAAGTGCTAAATGTGCTACGCTGGAAAGACCGTAGGTAAATCTTTCCAGAAGGACAGAGTTGAGATGCGACAGCTTCTACCACGTTTTTCCGACCGACAAAGAGAAGGAAGGGAAAACCTATCCCTGCAGGAAAACCCAGCCAGAAAGGAGCCTGTAGCCTTGCAAACTGGCTCAGGAGGCTTTGGGTGGAGTATTGCTCAGGGACAAGCTCTGTGGCTCCAAAATTACATTGCTTGGGGAAAAGCCGAGAACAACCCTTCAGCATCTGAGCGGACATGAAGGCAGCACTTGGGAAAGGAAGGGGAAGGGGGAGGGGAAGGGATAGGGGAAGAGGAAGGGAAAGGAGAAGGGGATGGGGAAGGGGAAGGAAAAGACAGCTCCGGGGAGGTGGGGATAGAAGGAGGAAGGCACCAGGGTGCCACCATGGTGTGGATGATGGCTGAAGCACATCCATGTCACCCCATCACCCAGTCGTGTTCCCCTCTGTATTTTTAGAAGGTCTTGGCAGCAAACATGGGTGGTAAATAACAGCCAGAGTCTCTCAGCCTGCGTGTTCCTGATGATTTCGGCAACCTCCAGCCTCGTCACAGTTTTCTCGCCATTATTTTCCAGTGACTCTCCTTTCCCAAGCATCCTCCTCTCCTCACCTCCCAGAAGAAGGTGCACCCCGATCACTCCATGCAGTGAGGACTCAGACTCCTCAACTTCAAAAAGTAATAATACAGGATCCCAGCTGCTTTATGCCAAGGCACTTCGTTTCAGTCTCAGCCGTAACGGTATTGCTGCACATGGGAACTGCTTGTGCATTAATATTTTTTAAAGCTCCATTTTCTAACAAGCAATTCTGGGGCCACTTCCAGTATTAAAAGTGATAGGCACATTTCTTTTCGGAATATTCCTTCCCAGGAATTAAAAAGGAGTCACTGGCAGTATTGTAACAACTCCCAGGCTGAAGGGAAGTCTTTTCTAAGAAAAATATCCAAGTGAATAACCTTTCAAGAAACAACTGAGCACATATTGCTTATTTAGCCCAGATGCTGCAAGGTCTATGCTGGCAGCCCGGCCCACAATGTATGCATGTACATCTCTCTCTCTGCAATATATATATGTATTTTGATGACCCACTTTTTAATACCATTCATCAAAACTGCCATGGGGGTGGGATGTTGGTTTGGCCCGGCACCCCAAATCCCTGCGCCTCCCCCACGCTCCATCCCTAGAGCCATGGTGGTGCCTTTGCGGCCTTCCTTGCTGCACCCTGTCTCCCTGTACCCTCTCCCTGGTGCACTCTCTCTCCTAGTGCACCCCATCTCCCTGCACCCTCTCCCCCATGCACCCCGTCTCCCTGCACCCTCTACCCTAGCGTACTCTCTCCCCGGTGCACCCCTTCCCCTAGTTCACCCTCTTCCCAGTGCATGCCTTCTCCCTGCACCCCTCCCACGTGCAGCACATCTCCCCACACCCTTTCCCTAGCGCACCCTCTCCCCGCTGCACCCTGTCTCCCTGCACCCCCTCCCCCGTGCACCCCATGTCCCCGCAGCCCCTCCCCTAGGGCACCCTCTCCCTGGTGCCCCCCGTCTCCCTGCACCTTCTACCCTAGCGTACTTTCTCCCCGGTGCACCCCTTCCCCTAGCTCACCCTCTCCCCGGTGCCCCCCATCTCCCCGCACCCCTTCTCCTAGCGCACCCTCTCCCCGCTGCACC
>NW_008824986.1:276683-284802 GCF_000699105.1 Pygoscelis adeliae | reverse complement strand
CCGGGGGAGAGGCACTCGGGGGGCTCCCCAAATCCGCTCCCAGGTGGCGTCATCCAGGTTGGTGCGGCTTTGGGGGGGAGGGGGCAAAAAAAGCCAATTTTTGTTTGCTTCCCCTGCAGAAGCAGCATGCTTAACGGCTTTGCCAGAAAAGAGAAGACTGGCAGCACATGCATTGCTTACTATGTGTCTTAGGGCGGAAAAAAAACTGTAAAGGCGGCAGGTTGCATCTTGGAGTTCGAAAGATTTGCTAAAAATACCGGGAGGTTTTTTTCTTCTTAAAATAAGGGAACAGTATGTTACCGTGGGATATTCTTCTAGCTTTTGCCACAATCTGTTTTACTGCTGCCTATGAAAAAGCTGCCATCGGAGGTGTGCACCTGTCGCTCACTTGTTGTTTTGCTGAAGCAACTAATTGTGAAAGTACATAAAGCCACTGAAATTGTGCATTAATTAAGTGATGAAGCAGGGCTCTGAGCTCCGCTGGAATAGCAGATATAATACTGGATCCCTAGGGTACCGTTTAAAGAGCAGCTAAGCGTTTGTGCCTTGTATCTTCAGGGTGCCGGTAGTTCCTCTAACGGTGTCGGTATGTTTTCACAGCGATGGGATGCCAGAGGTTCTGTCGGTATCGAGTGTCTCAGTTGCATCAGTCCCATATTTGCAGTGCAGTCATTCACACGTGTGAGGTGTGACTTCTGCAGCATTGACTTCAGACTTTGTAAATACCAGCCTGACAAGTGAGGCCACCGGTACCTTGGATTCTGGTCAGGTGTGGAACAGCCTTTTCAGCTTTCATAATATCATTTCAGTTGTCTCTTTTAGCAGTCTGGCCAAGAAAATAATAAATTATTTATCTAAATTTAAGTTGACCTTTGCGATTAATTTAACAGAGACTCAGATTCATGCCCAATTCCACTAATCGGGCTAAGTGTAGCAGTAAACATGCAAGAAGATTAAAAACAACCATTAAAAAATTTCCCAACTCTTCTGTTTGACTGGGATACTTTGCTGCTGCTGTGGCCCTAGCTGAGCGGACGTTGCTGAAGTGTGGGCACGCTCAGGAGCACACTAAAATTGTACTGTCAAAGCCATCTCCTTCAGGTGCTTGGGGAAGGAGAAGGATTTTTCTTGTGTCCCATGGACTGATGATTAGAAAGCTCTTCTGGCTTTAGTACCAGTTGCATTATGCTGTTTGCTTTTTGGCAGCTTGGCTGTTGGCCGTTTGTGGTGTTGCAGTGATTAGTTTTTGGGGTTTTCTTCTTTTCAATAGGGAGGTTGTATGCAAGTCCATTCACTACGTGTTGAATGAAGTGTCCCTGTGAACCTAGTAATCAAGTGAGAGCTTGCTCAGAGCAGGTCGGTACCTAGTATCCAAACTATTCCTTCTGACAGAATCTGTAATGTGCCTATTTCTCTCTCAGAGAAAAGATGAGTTATCCTTTCCATCACGCTGCACTTGAGAAACTAAGTGGACCGGTGGGAGAGAGTAGAGACCTGAGAGCGGCTGAATCCTAGAATAAATGGTCTTCGTGGAAAAATTACAGGAACTGGAGCTCTTCATAATAAAGAGAAAATCGAAAGGAGGTTGCTGCAAAGAGGAAGCAGAAAAACAAAAAAATCTGTGTTGGGTAGGAGAAGTAGTAACGGGCTTACAGTATGAGAAGAGGGTTAGGTGCTGGGAATCTTTTTACTGACAGTAAGAGTAGTGAAATGCTGAATTATTTCCTGGGAAAGCTGTTCAATCCTCATTATTGGAGGCGGTTAGGACATGTTAGGCTGGCATCAATCAGTCATGGCTGCTGAAGAATTGATCTTGCTCTGTGATAGGACTGGACTGTATAAGCTTCCCGAGTCGATAGATGATATGAGAGAATAGGTAGGAAGAGTCTGTGTAATATATGTGTAATTAATATAGTGATTATATTAGTTATGTCTGTGCAGCGTTGTTTTTAGTACAATAAATTCTACTCTTTTACTTCTCAGGATGGCTGGTTTCTAGCAGAGGTGATAAATGGGCTTTCTTGAAATAGGGTGGAAATGCTACATGGTCTTATGGATGAGTTCTTTCAAAAGGGATATAAAATATGCTGGAAGAGCCTCGACCGATTGTCCAGACTACTGTGAGAGGACAGTACTTTAAAACAAACAAACCAACCAACCCCTCCAGATGGGTAAAAGGTAAAGAAGGAGGTTGCGATAACATCAAACGGTAGAAAGGGCAAGGAGGTCCAAACTCTTGACTAAATATTTGGTTTATGAAAGTTCAGATGGGAATATGGTAATATTGGGAGGTGTAGGGCTTGAATGAAGCATTCAACAGCTTTCTTAAGAGTTTTGAAAGCTGAGATGGTTGGGAAAGGTCCGCGGGCTCAGCGTATCAGTGTGGGATTATGGAGGACGCAGCGAGTCTTCATGTTCTGTCCTAGCTGAACAGTATCACAGGGTGTGAGAGGTCTTGGGAGGAGGATGCAGAAAATTTGAATGAGGAATTAATTTATTGATCTCAGAATAGGAAGAAGCAGGCAGGAGGAAGTGTTTACTGATACTTGTGAATTTCCTCTCTGAAAGAGATGTTGTGCCTCGCAGGATGACTGTGAAGGGCAAGGAGAGAGTCAGTTGGCATAACCATGTGGAAAGTGTGGCTGGAGCGTCCATAGTGTTGGAAGAACATGGCAGAGCTGAATAAATGGACTTATAGCAGCAATATCTGAGGCTGCATCTGTTTCCACTCTCCCAGTCTCGCTTAAGCATACATGAGTGGAAGAAGCCTTGTAGAGGAGGAGAGAGTCAGCAAGCACCTTTGCAGTAGAGAAACTGCAGAAGTAGGCTGGAGGGGTTGTAATGTCAGGGGGAGTGGGTGGATGGCTACAGCTTTGGAGATGAGTACAGCTGAATAGTTCGTAGAGCGAAACATCAATAGTATTGGTGTTTGTTTTAAATTGGTGCAGTAAGCGCTTCCTCATTAGGAGGGAGCTATGGAGATTTGATGCATTGCTGGGAGGTTGCATGTGAAGACGGGAGGTGAGAGAGGCAGGTTTTTTAATCGGGCCAAGGTAACTTCTGCTGGTGGAAAGAACAGAAATGGCAAAAGTTGGTATCGGCAAGCAAGATGAGGTGGAATAAAAGTATTGTATGTGGTTTCTTCTTTTATACACCAGCTACATGAAAGAAGCGGCAAAGGATGGAGAAGCAGCAAGAGTGGCGGGGAGGAGGCCGCCTGGTGCTGGTCAGCAAAGGGTTGGGCTGTTACAAGGTGTGCTGTGGGGTATGAAGTGCACAGTCCTGTGCATGGACTTTTTAAGCAGTGGGAGTGGAACCAGGATGGAGCCAAGTGCTTGGTGGGCGATTAGGTGGCATTTCTTAGTTTAGTGGTGTTTGCTAGGTTATAAACTGGTGGGAAGCATAGCAGCCATAAATCATGACACTACCTACTAATTAAGGCCCTTGTCCTCCAAGGGCCTTAATACTGTTTCTGGTGCTTAATACAAAAATTGCTGCTATTTTCCTGTTAGACAGCTTGCGCTCAGAGGAGTGTGGAGAGAGAATTACAGTGAATGTTCCTTGGAGGAAACTTCCTTATGAAGAAAGGGGCTTCCCTTCCTTGACTCCTACTTGTTCTGGGTGCTGTGGGTGTTGAGGGTAAGCTGCCAATGGCGAGAGCTCCACACCGCTGAGATGCAGTGGGGCTGGGAAGCAGTCCTTTGTGAAAAAGGTTCACAAAGAAGTAAGCTATAAAAGTTTCTCAAATATGCAGTGGTGGACAAAGGACTTAAATAAAATGCTCTGCCTTTGCATGTTGAATGCCTAATCTTCGTGGCTTTTTTCCTACAAAGATTAGAGTCTCTTGTTATTGTGTTTCTTAGTGCATGTGGCCAGTGGTTGAGTAATGTTGGATTGGTATGTAATCAGCTGGTTCAGATCTGGAAAAAGTACCTGTAGAAAATCAAGGGCTCTGCTGTATGTGGAGTTCCTATGGTAGTTAATCCTGGCAATTCTGGGTGGATCAGGAATAATGACTCCTAGTGGCAACTTCTAAGCCTAAAAAGGAAAAACTGAATCTAATTGAACTGCAGCCAAATTTCAAGTAGGTATCGGGCAACCTGCGGGTTTTTATCTCAGCTCCAGATGAGGACCAGAATTACTTGTGTCGATCAGTCCTCCAAGCAGGGTAGGATTTTGGTGCAGGTAGCCCTGTATTAAGGATGCAGTACAGAGCATATCCCGCAAAGATGAGAGGACTCTGTGCCAAGGAAAGGTGTCCTGGGATGTGAGAAGCCTTGGGAGGAAGATGCAATGGACGTGGTGCTGAAGCTGTCCTTTACTTGGCATAGATACAATGTGTATTCAGTGATAGTTTGTTTGGGTGTTCCCCCCCTCCCCCCCATGCTATGGCTGAAACTGTTGCAGCATCAACTTCCAGAGAAGTGGTAGTAGAAGAAGAACAGAAGTAATAGTGTGGTAATAATTTCCCTGGTGGGCCCCTGCAACGAGCTCAAGCCCTTGCTGTCACAAGCAACAGTTTATTGCCCTACTGTTGCCCATCTCTTGAAACAAATTTATTTACGAGGTGAATCTTGGGGCTCACAAAACTCACATAGCAGCAGTGACTGGCTGCAAGGATGGTGAGACTTGGAAGAGTATTTTGGTGTGGTGTCTGTATTTTTGCTGAGGATGGAAACTGGCAGGCTGCTTTAATTAACTGAACTTCTGTTTTCCTGACCTTGCATACTGCTGATTGTAATTTTCAAGTGAATGGTTAAAAAGCTGAAGAACTGGTGGCTGTCCAGTGGTTTGAAGGGCCATAAAACAATTATTCTCACCAGATCTTTGGCTGCACTTGTTGCCTATGCTGACCTTAAATGTTTCCCATGCTGGGACATCCATAGGAGCAGTGACATGCATACTGCAGACCAGGAAGAGATGCGTCTGGTGTCACTTTGGAAGTCAAGATGGGATGTGGCTTGCATGGCAATATAAATAAATACCAAGCCAGCAGAACATTTATAATGTCAAGGAAGCCATAGGAAGTGTTGACTTGACCATAAAGATGGGTCTCTCCACCAAACCTCCCTTTTCTTCTGCTTCTTCCCTCGCCTCCTTCCCACACGCACACACTTGCTGTCCCGCTGACTCCTCGCTCGCCTCACCCTGGCAGAGGGTGTCGAAAACGTAACGATTTCTTGTAGTTGTCGTTGCCACTTGCCCGCTCCAGTGCTGCCTAAATTGATTAAAATGCAAGGTGAAGCAAGGTCTGCTGCCTCATACTGGATTTACTGCCAGAGAGGAGGCTATGGCTCAATGTTATTCTGAAAGGTTCAGAAGGAAAGAAAACTTTCAATGTTTTTACTTCAAATGAGGAGGGAATCTGCCCTTAGCTAATTATAGAGCAATGGAATACCAGTACTAAGTTCAGAATTTTGTGCTTTTTATCCTTTTTTGTTAGATTGTGTTGGGATTTTTTTTTTGCATGAACAAAAATTTAGAGGGGGATGACCAGAAAGTATTTTTTTGGTGTATGAAAGCGGCTGAAACATTCTCTTGATCATACTCATTCTTACAGAGCAAAACAGGTCTTGAAGGGAGGCTGAATTAAAAAAAAAAAATGGGCATTTGATAGCTTTTGATGTGCCTGTTCATTCAGTGAATAGGAAAAAGCTTTACTTGGTAGTGTCCAGAGAACACCCTCCCAGGGCTCTTTTTGTGTGAAAGAGGAGCGCTGTACAGAAAGGAGTAGATGTTGAGGGTTTTTGACAATTACTTGATGATACTACTTTTTTTTTATTTATAACTCAGCCTGTGGGAATAATCAGGACTTTGTATGTAGGGTTGGTGATGGGAAAGGAATTTAGAGTCATGGTAAAATTGATCCAATCATTAATACAAAAATTTCCCTATGGGCAGTGCTGCACAGCTGCCCTCAGGCAGGATGGGTCTAGCTCTCCTTACCAGAGTCAAGCCTGAAAAAGAAAACAAAAATTTAAAATATTTTGTTATTGTTCATTTGCTAAAGCTGTTTTTAGTCTAAGTCTTAAAGTTGAAACTTTATGTGCGATTAGGTCCCACCCAGTCTTGGTGAAATGTAAGTTTTATGATTTCATTTCAGATTTGTCTGAGTTACTTGTTTGCCATTCTATAAAATAACATACAGATGACACAAATCTGTAATGTAAATTATTCTCCCATTTGTTGGTCCATGGAAATGTAGAAATGGTTTTAGATTTTGGGTGGCTTTATTTTTTTTTATTTCCTTATTTATTGTAGTGTCAGCTGGTGGTCACTCTTCCTGAGATCCCAACTGCTGCTTTCTGCTCCCATGGCCTCTGGTAGCCCTGTGTGGGATGAGGAACTGTCCTTGACAAATTTTGCTGGATGAAACTGTGTGCTTTCTGCTCGCTGTGGAGGAACACTTCTAATCCCTGAAGTGCTCTCTGGGTGAGAGACCACCTGTGATATTGCTGATGTGATTTTCATCATATTTCGGTACTTGCTTTTTGAGGGCAAACTAGACCTATCTGGCTTTAAGGACTTTTTTGTCCTTGAGTATTTAATGATGAAAAGAAAATTACTTGTCCCTTTTCTATTAAAGTTTTGGCAAGGGGGTTTCTTCCTGTTATTAAGGTCTCAATTGGTCATCAAAATGAGATGTCATTTTAATGAAGATGAAAATATGCAGCGCTTGAATGTGATGTGGAATTATTTTCCAGTAGGGTAAGCCTATGGGGTATTGCTTATGTCTCATGTAAAATACGAAGCATGTCCGCTATCTTTTTCTGCATTCTTGGCAGCTCTTAAGGAATTGAGAAATGTAGAACAACTTGCATAAGCAGGAGAGGAAACAAACACGGCAAACAAGCTTGTTTGCGAGCTTGTTGCGACTCGCGTTTGTTGGCTCCTCCAGGAGGAAGGGACTGCCGTGCAACAAGAAAACTGTCAAATCTCTGAAACTGTGTGTTGGAATAACTAAAACTTGAATTTCATTTGGATAGATAACTTAGGAAGAATCTACTGGGGGGTGATGACCATAAAATACCCTCTGGGTGATTGTCAGTCTTGTATTCTGTCCTGCAGCCTGCTGGGAATAAAATAATTCACTCTGAGGTCATAGCCTAAGAAGTTTTATAGGGTTTAAGAAAAGCTTTGTGGAACACATTACTGTTTTGAGAGGATTTTGGAATAGTGCTATGGTAACAATTTTGCTTGTTTACATCACCCAGGTCCCAAGACGTGTATGCAGCTTGCTGCTCCTTCCGTTATCTGAAGCTTATGCAGACTTAAAGTGGTGTGAGTTTGTAGAAATGGGGTGAGGGGGAATGGTTGCCAGATAAGTGGTAAGCCTTGGCTTTGCAATGTACCTCAGAGCAGGATCTATTCCTCTGTATGTGTGCAGGAGCTGGGGACAACTGAGCACTGTCACATGGGTACTGCACAGAGCTTCTCACTGCAGAGCATCTGAGTATGGAGTTAGGTGAGGTCACCTTTGCTAGCGGATTTAACTTTAGTTAGTTGACATACACAAGTTGGAAGGAGGAATGCAAAATAACTGGATTTCTTGCATCAATGTGCATGCAATTTCAGGTGGGGAAGCTCACCGAGCAGTTCATGAGTGAAGTGACTGTAGAGTCGGCTGGCAAACAGCATCCTTTCCTTCCAGATTGCGAGGGGAGTTTCCAGCTCATCCTCCAATTTTCTAGGTCAGCTGCTGGAAAAGAGTCTAAAGTTGCTCCATGTTTTCTTCGTTCTGTGTCACCGTATTACCTTGAAAAGTGCTGAGCTAAGCAAAGCTTTTCTTGTTTTATTTTGTTATGAAGGAGGTCATGTTTCCTTAAGCTGCGTAGTGAGTTTATTTGGATGAGCTCATGTCAATTATTACTGTATCTTGGAGCTGCTAAGGAAAAATATGTTCCCTAAATGTAGTAATGGAGGTGGCTTGTTTCTACATTTGAGACTTGTATGTTTTGGAAATGGCTAGAAGAGCAACTTTAAGAACCGTTCAGTTAGAACCCAACATACGGTCCTTGTAAATTCATGGTTTTGTCAATGGTTTGTAAAAGGTGTAGCTTCTGATGAGCAGGAGGTACTCCCTTGACCTATGGGCTTGCTCACTGTCAGCTGAAGGGTG
>NW_008824986.1:245835-276652 GCF_000699105.1 Pygoscelis adeliae | reverse complement strand
TTATTCCTTGTCAACTGCTCTTCTCTTCTGTGTGGTTTCCTTCATCTGTGCGCCTACTTGTCACTTACGTACTGTAGACCCCCTCGTTAAGGCATGGTGATAATTGTCCTAAGCCCTCATTTTCTTTTGCCAAAAATGACTCCTAATGATGCTGCGTTCTTTTTGATTTGCAGCTGAAATCTGTAGAATGAATAGCAAATGGATGTTCATCAGCCAGAATGCAGGTTGTGAAATTTAATCAGAATAGTGGACTCTAAGGTATGTCTTGAAATTAAAGAAATTAGTTGTGACAGATTATTGTAAAAGGAAATAGAGTTACTCTCTCCACTTAAACCATTTTTTTTAAAATACGTCTTCATCATTTACCCACGTCATTTTTCTTAGATGTTTGGACTTAAGTGATAGTGAGTTTTCTGCTTGGCAAAGTAATTCCAAAAGTGACAATTTTAAATACTACTCTGACAAATGAAGATTTTAAGAGAAAATGAGCTGCCTAAGATAGCACAAGAGTGACACAGGAATTTTTCAAGTTGCGTGTTAGAAAGCAATAGCTGGGGTCTGGTACGTAATGCTTACCACCGAGAACAAATTGATATACCATGTCCCATTCGTGTTTTCTGGTTCTAGACAAAACTCAGACACAGTCAATATGCAATGCAGCGGTAACCTTTTTAAAATCATTTAAATTAACTGGGAACCTGTCTGAAACATCAGAGGTTCCTGTGTGTGGGGTAGATGGGAGGGAAGGCTGGCAGAGAAAGGAATTTCTCCCTGAAATAACAGTGAACTGAAAAAGTGCAGAGATCTCCTAGGAGAAAAAAGTGCGGTTCCTTTTTTTGGAATGAAAATGCTCTAATTTGTCATGTGACTTGGGAAATCCTCTTGGCTTCCCGCAGAGGGGAAAGGGGGAGTTGAACGTTTCATCGGATGATAGAGCATGGCATGTTTGTGATGCATAACAGCGCCTGCTGCATAAAGAACTCCCAAGGGAGACTGCTGCTTGCTGCAAGGGTATTCCTGTTACCAAGGGATTTGTTTCTAAGGCAGTGATAACAGAAATTCCACTGTCTAAATATTTCGTAGATTTGGTTATTACACTAATGTAGCACTGTATGGTTTCCTCTGAGTTTGGGGATATTGTATTTAAGAGGAGAGTAGGATTCTTCACTTGGACTTTGGTGTAAGGGATTCAAGAGAACCAAATCTAGTCTCTATCTTAAGAAAGAAGAGTTGTATTACGAGCAATGTATATTGCTAGTACTGAAACAAGCTCCAAATACTCCCCTCTGAATTAAAGGAATATGTTAAAGAATTTTCCCTTCCTGTTGCAAGTTCCAGAGAAGCCGCTCTTGTACTTTATGAACTGCCTGGAAAAATTGCGACAGAGTGCTATTTGGCTTTCATTCAGGCTGTGGTCAGTGCCATGCATCACACAGGAGGACTGAGGAAGCAAGAGGGCATGCTGCTTGAGACTATTTCCAGGCAAGTGAAGGCAGTAGGACTAAGTGTTACGTGAATATCCAGGCTCCAGTTTGGCTGCAGCATCACATAAGATTGAACATACTGGCTTATTTGCAGCCTGTCTGCTGCAAAATATTAGGTTGGTTAATCAGAGGTAACTTTGCTGCTTTGAGGCAGCAATTTTTTCCTGAAAAGCTTTTTTCATCATTTAAAAAGGTTGTTGCTAGAACTTCTTGCGCTCTTCAAAAGCATGTTACAATGCCATTTTATTCACAGAATTTGCTGGCCAGACAGATGAAGCGAGGCTCTGAAAGGAGAGAGATTTTGAAACATTTCCAGTCAGAGTCTCACTGTGGACCTGTTTTTTGTGGGTTGGGTTTTTTTTGACACCTGGAAAAGTGGTGTTGAAGGGAGAAACAGTTGCGTGTGTTGAAATGTCCATTCCTGGTTGCTTGGCAGGGTGATGCGAGTCCCATTGCTAAGTAACAAGAAGCTGATGGTCCAAAACAGCTTTGGTTTGAAGCCAAAAAGCTATTGGTTTCTCTGACCATGAAGCTGAATAGGGTGATGATGTCCAAGATTGATTTTATCTTAAGAATAATTTTATCCAAAGATAAAGAACATGACTCAGATTTGCACACGTACTCATTAAAAATAAATCACAATTTTGAATCAGCTAGTCACTTTTGTGTGTAGGAGTGACCATTTCCATATTTCCTTTTGGCATTTAATGCTCGAGAGAGTAATTTTAAACAAACAGTTTCACAAAGTACTCCTCTTCATTATGTAGCTAGATTGAGTAGGGCAGGATATGAGACTGCAGATATGGTCTTCTGAGTTGGCAAGGATGCTGTAAGAAAGGACTTTGAGAAAAGCATTAATTCCACACAGGCACTTGTGAAATGAATTATTTTGTAAATAGCATTTTGAACAGATGTTGTTTTTTATCTTTTTCCAAAGGTGGGTTGTTTCTGTTGGCTGTTCCTGTATGCCATTCAGTTTTTCTGTACGTAGCAGCTCCTTTTCTTGTGCTGAATGTCTGCTTGTAATTATAGCATCATGCTTTTTTCCTTTTGCAGTCAATGATACACACATTATATCTGTTGCAGGACATCCTTCTCTCTCCTGTCCCAAGCACGCTGGTAACACACAAGCTCCAGTTTCAGTAGAGTGCTGAGGGCTTTGGATCTAGGGCAATGAGTTTGGTGGAGATGCTGTTTTCATGACCTACTTCTTGGGCAACCATGGAAGTAAAAACTGCTCTTCATGCCTCAGATGAGAGATTCGGGCTTTTTTTTTTTGTTTTGGGCTGAAAAATAATCAGACTCCAGTTTGATACAGTCTTACTCCTCGAGGTTAGGAACTGGGTGTCCCCTGAACTATTCAAGTATCAGTGAAGAGGAGAGGAATAGACAAGAGCACCTAAGCATAAACCAGTGTTGCTTTCAGGATTTAAAGCAAGCACTCTTTTCTCCTAAGAAATTGTTGTTGTGGTCAGTCAGATGTAATTAACTTCTTAATTTGTCCTTCGAAGAGAGGTAGGTGTGTAATTGACTCATCCTAAACACCTTTATACACGTTTTTACTTTCATTTAGATTTAGCAACACTCGTAAAGCCAAATTGCCATGATTAGCCTGACATTTTATATAATAGAGTGCACCATAGAGGGCTGTTTGTTCTGGGAGTTACAGTGTCGAAGCACCACAGTATTTTTCAAGGCAGTATTTACATAATTTGTGTGGATTTCTACACTAGATGGAATCTGCATTGCCATGTGACAAGCAAATAATAGGTATATCTCATGTTCACTGTGTATCTGAACTAGTTAGTATACTAAGTTTGATGGCAGCACAGAGCTCTGTTTGCCTCCTTCAGGATGTGATTTTTCTAGCCACGAGTTAGAGCTGATGATGCTTCAAGCAGGATTCTGACTCATGAACACTTACAAGTTTTCTTACAATCTTGGCAACGTGGAAATACATGGCTTGCAGGCACATGAAGAAAGTTGAATTGCTATTGTAGTGCTCTGAGACACCCTAGAGTACATGGAGACCCTACTATAACTTCATCTTTTTTAAATCAGTTAATGAAGTTCAAGTTGAGCAATACTGAAAGTCAACTTGATAACTTTTTGATCCGTATAAATAAATCTCACTGACTCACTGGGAAGCTAGTTGTTTTCTAAGCTAGAGGAGAAGGAGAGTTCCAGGCAGAAAATAAAAAATAATGGGGGGGGCAGGGGGGAGGTAGATGAAGAATAGGATGCAGTTGAACTATTGTAATCTGTTCATATTCCACTTTGCCATCTATCATTATTAGTGTAAGTACAGGAATTTGATGGCACATCAAAGCACTGCAGTGTTGTCTTTTATATTTCTGATTTATATTCTGGTAACTTTGGTGCAAAGATGCTGTTCTGACTCACCACTTAGTCTTTCTAGTGCTGTTGCTGCAATGTTGCTTTTTTCCCCCTTGCTTAATAGTATACTCATAAACATAAACACTTTTTTTTCCTGTACTAAGGCTTTTATCTAGCAATAGCATTTTTTTTCCTCATCCTTGCTGTGAGAATGACTACCATGTTATTGTGGGGCTATTAGTTCCACTTTTTTGAAAGAGTCTGAAGGAGTACAACCTTACGCATGACCAAACATAAAACATCTTAACTTTTAACAGTTATAATTGCTGTTTGCAGGCTTAATTGTGATGTGGCTTTTGCAGGTAAATAATCTGATAGGAGAAAAATAACCAGTCTCTGACTAGACACTTGCTTCTTTTCTACCCACAGCTCTGACCAGCCATTCATTATCTTTCCCTCTACACGGTAATTAGGATTGAGCTATAAAGCTCAAAGGTTGAACATAGTATATTAACCCTTGTGTCCTGAAGAGAGGAGATGGGAAGGTATGCCTTTGTGATGCCTTCCTGTGACTGGAGTGACAGCGCAAATGATCTGCTTTTTTGTCAGCTTTAGCTAGTGTTCATTGCTTTATAGAACAGCTTTTAGGTAATATTCAAGCAGAATTTAGAATAATGAAGTTGAATAAAATGTGACAAAGTGATGTGAAGCTTTCCTTTCCTACTAAAAGCTGCTTGTTTCTTTTTTATTAGTTGCATAGGAAACATCCTGAGTTCCTCAGC
Organism: Pygoscelis adeliae; assembly: GCF_000699105.1. NCBI lineage: Eukaryota > Metazoa > Chordata > Aves > Sphenisciformes > Spheniscidae > Pygoscelis > Pygoscelis adeliae. The sequence continues at coordinate 272,049 of NW_008824986.1, read as the reverse complement.
TATAAATACTGCTAGTAGGGCAAGAGGTTTTATCAGAAACATCTTTACATTGCAGTGTGGACCATATGAATGTTAGCATTAATTTTTGTAGGCATAATTTAGTGTCTGGTGCTTTCTTTGGAGTACAGGGCCTCCTCCCTTCGGAGTAGCAGTCCTTGCTTCATCTGTCAGAGAAAAGGAATCTCCCTGGAGCCTGTGGAACAAAACATAACTATTGCATATGGGATTTTTTTGCCTTAAGCTGCTACTTAAATGAAAATTGCCTTTGGATCTTTGAAACAGGCCCCTCAACGCTCCTTGTGACCTATTTAGTCCACTGAGCGCTATTTCTTTCAATTGTTAAGAGCTACTTCCAGCCCCTGTGGTGTTGGAAGTACCCTTGCTGCTGCCGTTTCAGGTGTGCCCTCTATTGTATCTTCAAATGGGTGTGCATCTAAAGAGGTACAATCTCACCTTGTACATGAGTCCTTCTTTCTTTCTAGCGCTTGTTCTAGTGTTTCTGAGATGCTGTGCCTCTCTGTAGAGCTACTGACTGTGACTAATGCCTTCCTTGCTGAAAAAGCTAAGTACCAGTAGCAGGCAACTTTAATTTTATATAATGTGCTGACTTGAAGTTCCAGAGCCTCCAATGATAAATATGTCTTACTTGTGCACCTCCCCCTGTCCTTTTCTTCTGTCTTCTACCAAGCATAGTTTCTAAAAAAACCCAGACAAACCCAAACAGAGTACACACTGGTGTAAAATGTGGATTTTGATCCAGCACAAGCCATAATCTGTCTTTGCATGCTGGTTACTACCAGTCTTACATTTCTACAAATTAATTTTTGATTTAAAATTAGCAAAAAGCTGTAAAAGAATGCATGTGAAATAGCAAAAAAATCCCAGACCCAAAACAACTGTGCTTTAGAGCATTGTTGGTTGACTCATCTTGTTCAGACGTTCCGCTGATGATAATTTTGGGAAAGAATTGTTACTTCCACTCTAATTCTTAGAGCACTACTGGGAGGTTTTGGGGGAGCCTAAAACTTCTGGGGGCAGTTTTCATTCAGAATTTGTCAAAACCAATTTTTGGAATACAAAGTTGAAGATACATGCTTCCAAGCATCTTATCTTACTGTACTTATGATAAGATTACCCTAGTTTAGAAAAATAACGTGCAATTACTATCAGTAAAACGGTAATCTGGCAGACTGCTGTGATACAGATTTAAATGGATATGCCATCAGTATTGCTAACAAATTGCTTGCAGTGAACTGAGCAGAGGTTCATCATCAAACATTTCTGGCTTTCTTGTTTTATAAATTCAGATGAGATCAAATGCCCCATGTCTATTTGTACAGTGGGAAGTCTAGGTGCAAGTTTCTTTACATTTTGCTGATTCCACAGTCAAGAAAGTGCAAAATTACTTGTATTTTTTTTTAGTTTTAGGGCTATCATGATTTTTTTTTTTGCCTTCTCTCGCATTCTTTGAAAGCATTTGTTGGCAAAGAACTGTTTTGCAAGGCATCCCTCATGAAGCTGGAAATGTTGGACTGTACACAACCTCACCAATTTTGTGGTTACAGTTATAGTATGCTCTGATTTCTATCTGTTTACTGTGGGAAAAGTTAATGTTTGGGTTGGATGACTGCTCTGATCTCCCTTTAGAGTTAGAGGTGTGAAGGCATTCATATCTGCTTTTCATTAGCAAAAACTGGCATTTGCATATTCTTCTGTCAGTAAAAGTGTGCAGAATAACCAACTGGCTGTCCTCCAGGTTGTCAGGATGAGTACGTGTGGGTTAAGAGGCAGGAGCTGCAGGGTGACCCTGCCCGGGAATGGCTGGTATAACTTATTTCACGCTGGCTCGGTAGTTGCCGCTGGCAGAGAGGCCTCGAAGGAAGCAATTTCTGCAGTTCCTGTGCTTCAGCTTTATGAATCCTTCCTTGTCTGGAGGCAGAATTGCTTTTCAGAGAAGGCTGAGGCAGCTGTCGGGATTCTCTGAGGTTTTCTGTAAGTAAATATTTAGTTTCTAAGAATCTCTGCCCTTTGAATGGTGACCTTTGAGTCATTACTGAATTGAATGGCATGCTTCTTGGACCTCCTGAAGGATATTTGACCTATGATGTTAAACTGGCTATTTGTTCCCATTTTAAAACTGCCTTTGGGATTGTGGAGTAGTTCATGTTGCAAGTGTAAGCTGGAAAGAAGGAAGCTTATCACAAATCAGACTGGTGTTGGTGAGCATCTGTGACGATGGGAACATGCAAACAGACGGACACCAGCCTGCTTTGGTACGGGGTTTCTTTATGCAGCTCTTGTGGCTTGCCAGGGATAAGCAAAAATGGATCGTTATTTAATACCACTAAATGAAACAAATGTAATTAGCATTAAGTTTACTAGATATAGATGTACAGTATGTAATATACGACTGTATTTTTCAGAGATTGTATCAGCAGTTGATTTTCCTTGAACTGATGACACGTCTACTTCTGTGACATGGCAATAAAAAATAATCACCTCTTCAAATATAGTATTAGCATTGTTGTGCTTTAGGAAGTATCTTTGTGGTGTCGAATCTGTACGTGTGGCTGTGGTAGCACGAGGGTTAGAGCTTGATTTGTATGCAATGTAGTTATGCTGGGGTAGTTGCTGCTGCAGAAAGTGTGCAATCTGTGTACGCTTCAGAAAAGTGCAGGAAGCTTGAAGGGCGTAACTGCTTACCAGCTCGGGAAGCTATCCCTCTTTTCCAGCACCTACAGGGAAGGGAGTTCATATTACTTCCAAAATTGCTTCTACCATCACATTATTTATCTGGGTATTTTCTCCATGCAATGTCTACTAAACCTTTTCTTAATAAGTTTCAATGTTTCATGGCAAAAATCCACAAACTGTTAGGACAGATTAAACCAATTAAGAACTTTGCTAGTATATTAAGGGAATTGGTTTTAAAAAATACATACAAATAACAAGGAGGAACACAGTGCAATCCCTTCTGTTGTGCCTTGTCTTTCTCTCCAAATGGGGGATTTTTCTGTCCCTCTAGCAGCTTTGCTAGAGCTAGCTAGCAAAAGTGGCTAGCTCAGAGCAAAACCAGCTGGGTAGAGAATCGCAGATTGACCTTGGTGTGTTTGGAGGGATGAGTCCCACCTGGCCCAAAGGGCTCCCCTCCCCCTTAGGGGTCGGAGGGGCTTAGTGCCTGTTAGGTGCATGAAGAATGGCTATGTGGGCAACAGCCTGACGAGGAGCAGCTGTGGAAGGGGCCCTGGCTCCCCTGATGAGTCTGGGGGATGGCATTGGGCATGGGCTGAGCAAAAAGGCTGCAAGAACACCATCTCCTTGCTTGGCACTGCATCTGCTTTCCCCTTCCTCAGTACGGAGTGTGCGGTGAGTAATACATGTTATTTCTGCCTAGAGGGTTTTGGGCTTCTGCTTGAATTAGCCTTCCAAGATACTTCATGTGTTGTGTTGTCATTATCTGGCATTGTAAGTCCTCTAATCTTTACATGGTGGGAGTGTTGGGCCAGTGCTCCGGGTGTTATGAATGCTTGGTGGCTGGGAGAAGTAATAAATTCTTTGCAGAGAAAGAATGTACCATTTACCACCAGGACGCTTGCCTGGGGGAAATAATGTTTCTGCCTTGCAAGCCTTGTTTTCTCTTCCAGCCTTTCCCCAGACCCCAAAGGGAGTACATAACAGACTTGAAAACTATGGCATAGGTATTTTCAGTGCCTCTTATCCTTGCTTATACTTTTGTAGAAGCTTCATGAAAGATCTCTAATTCAGGAGAAAACATTTGGAATCTTCACAACCGACACTTGATGTCTTGGTGGTTATGTGTGCACTTAGATCAGAATAAGCCTTTTATATTGGCAGGGCACAAAGAATAGCTTTTTCAAGCATGCAAGTGGTTGGATAAAGTAGATAAAGGTAATGCTATACAAACTTCTATCTGCTAATTGGATTGTGTGTGATAGTGTGCTGGGTATGGTGCTAAAAAAAAAAAGCCAAAACCTGGATGTGCATCCTATCTGCTAGGGTAAAACAGAGAATTATATCCAACTTTTAATAAAGGAAAGCTGACTGTTAGGACTATGTTGTGTGAGAAGGCAGATAGCTCTCTGAGCACATGCTATAAATCGCTAGCCATGCCCTCTGTATGGGGTAGGCTGTAGGGCTGCTTTCTAATGCTTCTGCCCATGGAGTAATTGGTTCTGTGTGAAGTTTTGAGTAAAAGCTGGTGCCTTCTCTTGTAACTTATCTTGGGAGTTGTATTTCCTAGTGAAAGGACAAGGAGTTTAAATGAATATATGTATACTATACATGTGGCTAACAAAGTTTTGGTTTATCTTCTACTGAGGCTTGCCATGGCTGAAGCTGTTTCTTTTCCCACGGAGGCATTGGTCTGTGGCTTACTAACATGGTGGTCACATTTTAATTCTTGTTTACCAACTGGGTGAATACTCTGCTTCTGCTGCTCATCTATAATGGCTTTTTCTAGCATATATCTAGTAACTCTGGCTAAAGAATCTTGTCCAAATGAGCCTATGTTGTGGAAGGGTTGTGGGAGGAAGAACTCTGCCTCTTTACCTTCTTTCTTCCTTGCATTTGATTGATGGTTCCTGAATGTGTGGTGGGAAATATCATCTATAGCTCTTCCAGAAGTACAAAGTCCTCCATTGATAAACAGGTAAACACATATTGTTTAGTATTCTTGTTCCAAAACACTCAGTATGTGATGTAAAATTATAAATTCCTCCCTCTTGTTTACAAAGTCAGTTTTATTTTTGGTTTTCAAGGTAGCAAATAGGTCAATATTAAAAATCTGCAGTCACCTCTTCAACAAAATTGTGTAGGGATGATTATCTGGATTCTCCTAGAGACAGAAGTCTAACCAAATGTTGCTAGAAAACGTTTTGGGTAAGTCTTTATTAAAAATTCAGAGTTGTTTTTCTCATGACAAAATTCAAGTCAACTAAATAACCTGAAGTTGTATCTTGTTTTTTCTGAAAGGGTCAAGGTCATGCCAGTCTGTGTGGGGCCTTAAGAGAGCATATACCATCCAAGCATAAACAGGAGTACGAAGGAATGCTTCTTCTGCAGGAATGGGTATTAGTAGAAATCTAAAATCCAGTTCCTCCATGAACTTGCCTTATACCGAACATTAATTTTGTATAGAAAGAGTACATGAATTTACATACAGAGTTAATTTTCTTAAGAACTGATGAGGAACCCTCCCTGTTGTTGGAACTAGTGACAATGTTGCCTGTTTCAGCACTGCTTGGTAAAATTAAGTTCGTCACAAGATATACATGGAAGTTGCTGACTAAGTAATTCCAACAAAAGTCGAGGGTTTAAGAATTGTGTGAGTCATCCATTGGGGTTGAGTTAGCAAGAGGTAGTGTTGATGGCTTACTGCAGGTGTATGTGCTCTTACTTCTCAGGTCATTTAACTTAGGAATGTAGATATTCCTTCTTCAAAATAAGCTCATGAAATTGGGTTTCCTTTTTCTTCTTTGTCTGCCAAAAAGTGTGGAAGCTGTGGCTGTTGAGCATGGGACGCAGCATTTGAATGATGTTAGGAGATTTCGGTAGCAGTGTGACCATTTGAATGTTAGAGGGAGTGAAAACTGAAGTAAAATGTACAGGCAGAGTCTTAAAAGTTTAAAAGGGCACTGGGATAAATCCAAATATTAGTGGGGTGGTATTGTGGTTTTCAAAAGTTACCATAGGCAACATTTTAGCTGAAATTGCATCTGGTTAGGACCTTCAGATGGGGCTAATCTTCTGATAGGTAAAGAAATGATTAACTAATCACACCTGTTACGTAAAAAGTAGTGTTCATAGATGGGTGATGATTTTGCTTGCAATGTGTAGGTGTCTGAGCACAAACTTGTTGGGGGTTTTTACATTAGGAACTTTTAGAATGGAGAATGTGATCATCTTGAAGGATGTTAAGATATTTTAAATGATACTTATCATGCCTTTGTCAGTGTTCAAGTTGGAAGAAGGTCAAATTTTGCAAGTTTTCCCTATGAATGTTACTCAGCAGTAAGCCTCAACAGTTATTGAAAATGATAGGGTAGTTTTTATTGGAGGGGACCTCTGCAGGTTTGCAACTTTGACCTACTCAGAGCATGGCTAGATTCAATGCTACATCAGGTTGCTTAAGGCCTTGTCCAGGTGTGCTCTGAAAAGTCTACAAAGATGGAAATTTGACTGCCTCTTCAGGCTTCCTTTTTCTGGTGCTGCACAGCTCTCATGGTAATTTTTCCACCTTTTTTTTGTGCCAATGAGAATTCTGTTAAAACAATTTGTCTTGAGATTTTGCTGTGCAACGCCCCAGAAGAGTCTGGCTCCATCTTGCCTGCGGTTCCTCTTTAGGTAGTAGGAGATGGATTGGATCATGTGGCAGTCTCTTCTCCAATCTGAACAGCCTCTAGCCTCTCTTTATATGTACCTCTACCATAGCCTCTTATATATCCAATGCTCTAGACCCCTGACCCATCTGGTGGACCTCCTCTTGGGCTCTTTCCAGTTTCAGACTTCTTGGTTGTCCTGTGGGTGTGCACAACTAAACTGTGCTATTCCAGGTGTGGCCTCATGAGGCAAATAACCTGCAGGCAGAGGGAAGCAGTTTTGCTTTTGTTAATGCAGCACAACATGTGGTTATAACCACATTTGGATTTGAACTTCCTGAGCTGTCCGTTCATCTGACCTACTGAGATGCCCAAGGTGATAACCTTGCTCTTTGGTGTATCAGCCATTCCCCTTATTTGATGTGGTCTTTAAACATACTAAGAGTGAATTCTTTGCCCTCACCTAGGTCAGTGAGGAAGGTACTAGTGTTGCCCCAATATTATCTGGCTTATACATGGACTTACGACTTCAAACAAAACAAATCCCAATGTGCAGTGCCACTTTTGCTTTCCTGTCTCTTATTTTAATGCCACTCCACTAAATCTTCAGTTGTCTTGAACTGCCTGTGTTCTGGGGCTGTATACTTAAAGTTCAAAAATAATTTAATTTTGGAATTTGGCAGTACTGTTCTTTCCACACTTCAGTTAAACTCTTGCCTGACTAATGAGGTTCTTCACCACTTCCCTTCCACCCCTGCCATATTACTTGTTCTCTGCTGGTATCTTTTTGTTCATCTCTTCAGTATTTTACCATTTTGATATTCACGCTTTTGTCTACCAGCATGAAAGTAAAAACCTGAAAGTCTTGGATAGTAAAGGTTTCGGTTCTTAGAGGTATGTTAAGAAGTGTTGAATATCATCATTGATTCAAGTTTCACTGTCTGTTAATGGCAATGAACTTCTGAGGCTTTTTATATAACATGTAAAAGGCAAAAAGAAAATCTTTGTTCTCTGTGTGCTAGTCTTAAAACTTTCATCAAAGGTGCAAACTGTTAATGTGCTTTGAGAATAACTTGAAAAATGGCACCACGTGTTTGGAAGTCCAATAGGGTTTTGACTATGTTGGATATATTCTCCTGTTTATTGGGAAAACTGACCAAAAAATAATTTGGGAGGAACTAGATGGGCATTTGTTCAAAAAGTGACATTAATCTGTATTTGTTTAAGGTTAGCAATGACTGATGAATTTTTGAGTAGCAATATAGAATGGGATAGGAATTATTATGGTTAAGATGTGATTTCATAGGTTTTCATTATCTGCTGATAAGGGAAATTGCCCTTTTGTTCAGAAAAAGCATTTCTGAATGAGGTTGATACGGAGACCAGTCTGTTCACTTCATCATATGCCTCTGATTTTTCTGATGAGAGTTCAACTGTATATGAAAACTTCTAAGTCTAATAAAGCATATTTATCATTGAATTGTCTTTTAGAGCTCTGAGCATGCCATTCTCAGGTGGTCAAGTCAGTGAAAGGTGTAGAATAAGGAAGTGTCTAATTAGTGTGGTGCATTATTTTGAGGCCCACTGAAGTCAACAATCAACAGGATGATTAATACAACTACTAAATCAACACTGTTACTAACTCAGTGACTGAATCTTTTAATCCCATTTCCCCATGAATGTAGCCATGTGTAGAAGTTCCTGGCAGCTTAAAGATGAGGGTGAAATGGTGAATGGTTGTGACTCAGGAACCGGTGGGTGCAGTGGTCAGAGCTGTGTAATCCTTAGTGGTTACTCTATTGCCTTACCATCATTGCGGAAATGAGCTTACAGCTGAATAACTGCATTTGTTTAGAAACTACTCACTGCATCTTGAGCGTGTGCTTTCCTGTCTTGCTGGGGAACTGACTAGGTGTTTGACTAAGTGCAAGTTTTATTTAAAGTCTTCATGCTTAACTGTTGTTGTATTTTTGCAGGTATTTAGACAGATTTAGGGCAATTGTTATCATCGTAACTGTCTTTCTTCAGGTTGTAATACTGCCTCAGATGGCTGTTAAGCTTCTGAAAACTGAAAGGATGTGGTAGTCTGTTCCTCTTGAGGACTGTCAAAACCCCACATTTTTTCCAATACAGGCAGCCAAAAGGAAGGAAGTCATGGGGGTTTTTCTGAGCTAGGAGTGCTTGCTGGGCAGAAAAATATCTTGTGTTACAGCTTGGTGCGTCTTGACAATCAAGCTATGCACCTTCCGAATGTTTGACCTGATAGAGGATTTAAAACAAATTGAATGTCCACGTTTTTCAATGAAAAATAATGAAATGGCAGATAAAACTGGCTTTTCTAGTTTAGCTATAACAGTGCCTGACTCTTGCTTTCCTTCCTATGGCTTTAGTCTGGGCACAGTTTCATACTATGTGGTAAGACTTCTGATAGAAGAATGTTGCACACCTCAGCGAGAGCCAGTTTGGCAATATGTATGTTCTTGGGGTGCTTTTTTCCTCTTTGGAAGATATGCAGTATACTGAAGGCTGAGCAGGTGGTAATGAGGGAGTTCTTTTATAGCTTCATCACTTCTGCTGGAGTCTATAAACAGCAAGAGCAGGAGGACCGGTGCTGGAGGATGAATTTACATTCTTGGCATTATTTGATGTGTATTTATCTGACAAACTTGTAGAACCTTTGAATACTATGATGATTAACTCAGTATGTCCTACCTACATCCTCCAGTATTGCCTTACAGCGGCCTTTGCTGTTGTGACATCCATTACGTGCTTATCACGAATGGTTAAAGCACAGGGAGTGTGCTAACATTTTGTTCATAGCCTGAAATTGTAGGTTGGGCCTGTATTTATATATCAGTTGTACAGCAAGAGACTCATAATTATCCAAAATATGTTCTGTGCTCTGCAGTTGAGCAGAAACATGCAAACCATTCATGCAACCACTTCAGGCTGTGAAAACATGCAAAATCTTATAGTAGGAACCTGCGACCTGTCTTTTCTCTCTAACCAGTTCAAATGTTAGTGATGGAATTAATGATCAAGCCTTTCAGGTGACAGTCTGTCTCTTACGGCTTGTCTGTTCCTGTCTTAGATTGCCAGAAATATTCTCAAATGTCTAGTGGACCTAATGCTTTTGTCTTGTATAAGGTAGATTTATTTCTTGAAGGTTAGCGGAATACCATGATTAACAAGTGACTTGGCTGATATTCTGTAACAGGTCAAGTATCTGGGACAACTTCTATTCAGTGAACTAGTTGTGAATGATTTTTTCAAAAAACCCCAAAATAAACATGCTTTAGAGAATCGTCTGTTCTCTACCTTGCTGTTGTGGTAGATTTTGGCAGTAGATGGGAATATGAAGGCATGAGTTAGATTAAAATAAATGCTCCTGATACCAAACTGCAAGGTGCTGTCCTAATATTAGACTGGGTTTTGATGTTACAGATGTACGATCATCTTCTTTTTAGCTAGTCTGGTTTTAGCACAAGTAACACGACATTTGTGTTTTAAATGGATAATGCATAGTTTACAAACATATAAGTTTTTTTTCTTTCTTTTTGTCATCTTTCCTTACTGAGGTGTTTCAGGCCAGAATCCCCAATGCAGTTGATAAGGTTGGGGGGGACAATGGGATAAGTGCAGGAAAGAAATTTTGACTTTTTCAGCTGTGTCTGTTTAGCTTTATTCAGGTCAAAGTGAGTACCACGCTCAGTTTGACAGACACTTAGTTTATGCTGAGTGGTTTGGCTTGTTTTTTTTTTTTCCCCTTGCTATACTAGACCTGTTCAAAATTGAAGCAAAACTTGTTGTGATTTTTCAGGTGATAAACATGGTTCACATACCAATGGCTTGAGAGGGAATTTTTTTAACGGGAAGCAGGTGGAGTGGTTTTTTGAATAAGTTCACTTAGTTCCTCTAGGCTCCCCCAAGTTCATTTCCTTCAAGGTTAAACTTGTGAGAACCTGATCTGTAACTTCATATGCAAAGGACCGATTTGGCATTGCTGTGAAATTTTAATGCTAGATGCATATGTGAACTTGGCAGCCGTGCTCTGGAAAACAGATTCTAAATACTTGTTGTATAGCCGATTGAACTAACCTCACTTACTCCATACTTTTATTTCAATGCCAAACTCGTCTTCAGATAAACATACAGAGGAAGGTGATGGTAAATGCTTGTGGTTGTGCACTTGTTATGAATATACCAGAGTAAATTATTCTTTGGTATGAGAGAACTGGTAGTATCTGTAGGTCTTGCTAAGGTTCATCAGGTTGTTAGCTCCTGGAAGGCATTGTCTGGTCTCTTTTTTTTTTTTCCTGCCCCTGAAAGCATGTATGAAAATAAGTGTAATAGAAATGGATTTCTTGTTTTTAATGTGGATCAAGATTAGACATACATAATAGTAGAAGTGATCACAGGTGTGCCTGGGCATCTCCTTAGGGCTGCTGGCTGTGATAGCATTAAGCAGGCAGGATGTATCCTGCCTCATCCCCTCATAGTCCTGTTCTTTTGCAAATTTACAAAAAGCAAACAGAGACCTTTATCAATGGGTAGAGAGATTTCTATGTATGTAAGTAATGTGAGGCTGTTTAGACCTGTGGCGGTTTGGGTTTTTTTTAGCAGGTTGGTGTTAGCTCCTGGTGCTTCCCCTTGTGTACTTCGAGCAGATGGTGGGATTGTAGATAGTGATGATGTGAGTTGAGAGAAGCTTTTCCATAGGCTCTTGTCCCTGGCTTTTGTTGGCGGTTCTAGCAAGGTCTGTAAAAGCTACAGTAGAGGGGTTACTGAAATAGAATGAAAAAAGTACTTTCCTCATGGGCTGGGTAAGAGTTTTGGTGCAATTTTAGTGATATTTGACCGTGATTTCTGTTCTTCAGTGCTGCTGTTCATTTTTCTCCCCTACCATTAATATAATCTTTTTGATAAATTGTACTTGTAGAGATGCCCTACTTGGGTGAGGGTCATGACTTGGCCAGAGCCATCTTGAACTCCTACTACAAAGCTTAGATTGCAGACTGTGACAAGTGAAGCATAGGAATTTGGCTCTATTCAAACAAGTCTGTCTCATGAATGCAAAGCCAGATGATGTTGGACACAGGGTTGTACATGGAATATGAATTCTGCAGCTTCATGATTTATCCAGGGACTGAGTGTTATTTAGAGCTTAAATCACAGAGAATCAGAGAGTGAGCAGTGCTATGGATGCCCTGGCTGTAACAGATTTTGACTAGCTAAGCTGATGCTTCTGGGTGGGTTATTTGCCTGCTTATTTGTCCCCTGCACCAATGAGACCTGTCCTTTCCCAGATCTTTTTGTTTTTCCTCCCTTTTCAGATGTCTGCAGTTTTTTGAAGTGGTTAGTGGCAAGGTGGAGGTCTGAGGATGTTTTGGTGGGCAATAAATACTGGAAGTAACCAGGCTGTTGGGCAGAGGAGTAGAGGCAAGCTGTCAATCTGCTGGATGCTCTGAGATGTGTCCTCAAGAAGAAAAGACAGACCTGGTTGCCTGAGAGCACTTTGAGAGCTGATGCAGCAACCTGGGAGCAGTGCAGGACTTGTCAGTGCTCTATGGCTGTCTGCAAATTACAGTCTAATTCAGGTTTAGCAGGATTTTGCAGTAGCCAGAAGAGTTGTGTGGGAGAAGGATTTTTTTTTTTGCAGCACCTTTGAAATAGGAAAGCTATTTCAAACACTTGTGCTTTATGTGCTTTTCTAGAACTTCATGTGAATTAAATGGTACGGCTATGGTTACTGGCTGGAAAGTATTTTTGTTCTGATATATATATTTTATTGCTAGCATTGCAGGGTGGTGATGGGGGTGTTACTGTGCTGGGGCGATGGGAAGGCTGAATAGAGGAAGACCAGATGTGCATTGCAATAAAGGGCTGTAGAGGGGTCACACCAAGCCATTTTACACTCTAATGGGAACAGATGGATCCAGACTTCTGAGTCATGAAGTCATCTAAGAGACAGAAAAGTTGTACTGATATGGTAGTACTATATAGTACCTGAACCACAGCTGCTTACACCCCCTGAGTTTTGTTCCTCGATTATTGATGGAACAGGCTCCTGACAAAGTTTTGCCTTTTGCTGTAGATCAGCTGTTATTTGGGTTTCTGAGGTAGAAATTTCAGTACTTCTGTTGTCCCTCTCCAGACTTGCTGCAGCGGCTGTAAATAAAAGGCCTGGCACATCCAAGAACATTGCAGATGCTTGCAGCCTTAAGGATCCTGTTGACATTAACCTCATGGAATCAGCTCCCCTTTCTTCCTCCTCCTCCACTGCTCCTAAAAGCTGCTAAACCGATGTGGTCTTCAGGTTGGGGGAGAGCAAAGGACAAGTGTTATTCTTAGATATATTTTTGAGAGACAGAATGAAGTCTTTTGCAGCATTAGGTTGCCATACATAAAAAATATTTTTCTAAAAGACATGTAGAGAGACTTTTTTGGATTTTACTACTGAGTGCTGTTGGAGCTCTCCAATTCAAATTTGGTTCCCAAGCATGGAAGTTCATGTGAAACACCTACATATTACAGATCATTTTTAAATGCTTAACAAAACTTTCACAGGAAAATCCTGTGGAGAATGGATTTCTTCCGTGAATCCCTGTGGCTATAATCATGATGTTATTTTAGCAAAAATGACATAATTTAATCCTGCTTAATGCTTAGTCTCTGAAATAGCAGGTGACAAAAGAAATGCAAATTACTAAATTTCTCATTTTAGGATATGTCCAAATGTAACTGTTGACAAGTAAAATGAATTATTACATGGCTTGCTCTGGTATTCAGTAGAGCTTAATGTAGCGTTGCACAAAAATATAATGGAAATCTAGAACTCCAGCAAAAGGTTGTTGGTCTGAATACAGTTTTTTGTTATCTAGTTTTTGACCATTTAATGAGTTGTGTCCTTTTCCCTTTAAGTGTTTAAAATTGTAATGAAGGTATATTCTTGGTTTAAAATGAAAGCTGCGGCTTTTTTTCTAAGCCAGTTTGCAGTCCTTCATTGGCTTTTCAGAAGTCTGTCCAAATATTTAGCTTGCTTCTACTGCCCCTCACTGGTTTTAGCACTGTGTTTGGTAGGGGACCGCTATGACGTTTGGACACTGGTTTGTCTTCTATGAGCAAGCTGTGGTGACTGTGTGTCTGCATGCGATACTACTTTCTTTTGTGATGGTTTGGTTTGTCTTTGCTGCTTGAATGTTGTCTTCCCTTAGCCTTCCATGGAAATTGAATGACCAGGTAATCTTTTTTTGAGAAAAGGAGCCAGTGAGATGTGTGGATAATCTTGTTTCTTACCAATACCTCAAAGTTGGCCTTATAAGCCACCTCGACTGCATTGCTCAAGCAAACTGTTTTGCTTGTTAAAATGTCACTCTAGTAAAACTAGACACTTTTGATGGGCTCCAGCTATACCTACTGGGATGCTACTACTTCATGGGGAAATTGTGGGGGTGGTCATCCTGTAATACTGCAGTGGACTGCTTTTCACTTCCCCCTGGATCAGAAGTGCTCCACTGACTATAGAATGAGTAACATTGCTCTAATATATTCCTGCTAGCTTGTGTTAAGAGCCTGGCAAAACATATATTGAGATTTCATTTTTCTTCAGTGTTCCTTACAGGAACCCTTTGCTGGATAGTTGGGTTGCACGATGTCTGGAATGGGAGCTTTGAGCCCTTTGGAGCAAGGGGAATGCTGTTTTATTTCCCATCATGAGGACTGTCTGGGGCATACAAGCAACTACAGTACATAACTGTACGGGCACACTGGGTATCTGCATAGCAGCTGCGCTCTTCTGTTCTCCAGCCAGTTTTCTCCTTAGAGGTTTGGGAAGCAGAACTGTTATGCGATAAATACACCAAGTCTTCAGTTTGCCTTTTCCTCAAAGCTGCAGAGAAACTGAAATACTAGGGATGCTGTCTAGAGTTTGTCACCAGAGCGTTAAGGGGAACGATGCTTCTGTGTAGTGTATGTATGCTGGTTCTTAGCCACGTAAAGGTATGGGGAAGACCAGTCTTGCCTGTCATGGATATGAGGCTTTAGGGGAAGGAAAGATTAGGTGCAGATATATGTGCTGAGTGGCTTTAATAGGTGAAGAGTTCAAGCTCCCTGTCAAACTGTCAAGGAATCGTGCAGCCTGGTTCATTTTGCAATAAGTGCTCCCTGTTGATGTAGCGCTCTGTTCACACTAATGTCACTTCTTAGAAATGACACTTCTTTATCTTGCTTCCATAATAAATACTCGGGAAACCTGTGTGCTGCAGTCCATGTATCTGGAGGTTGGTGTCGTGCTTCTGAAGAATAGCGGAGACCCTTCATCTTGGTCACTCCTTGCTGATCTCCTGGGCACTGGGTGCATCCCTGGCTGGGAGCTCATTTGGCACAGAGCTTGTTCTTACAAAAATTCTGTGTGTCTAAATAAAAACAAAAACTCTGCCAAAAGCTCCTGGTATCTCTGGTATGAAGCTTGAAAGTTAGCGATCCCAAGGCCTCCCCAAATCTTTTGGCTCTGTCCTTCATTCATTCAATACATTCTTAGTGATCAGCATTACAACTGCCACTCTGTATAAAATGTTTTGTGTGGTTTGAATCCATATAAGGATCTTGCTGTCAAAACCACAGGAATCATCAAAGGCCTTTTTCTGAAGGAGAGCTTCCATAAGAATGCTTTTGAGGTTGTGCAAGTTGGTTATTTTTGACATATTGGCACCAGAGCTACTTGCTCTGAATTCCTCTTTCCCCTTTTATAGAGAGGCTGTAACTAGTCCTGATTCTAAAAACAAAACAAAAACAATCTCCCCCTCAAATTATTGTTTTTCCAAGCTGTCTCTAATAAGTGACATCTCTAAATACATTGGACAGGAAACCTTATTTGACTCCCCATCTTGAAAAGAAAAATGTTTAGTGTCAGAATTTTGCTTGAAACTTTGCCCCAGAAACAATATCAATATGTGGACTAATGAGACATTGCTGTCATTGGCCATGTTGGGTCTAGCAGTTGAGTCAACTGTATTAGTTTGGATAGTCCTTGTTAAGAAATATCTTCTAAACGGCTTGATGCATTTATTAAAAACGTGGAAGTCTTTCCTACTACAGCGTAACAATATTTTTATAAAAGCAGTTAAGTGTAGATTCAATTGAGCTTCACCACATAGTTAAGAACGGGGTGCTTTGGGTTTTTAACTTAGTTGTACTGCTTTGGGGAGATAAAAGCTGTGGTTACCATGCGCTTTTCATATCCTCAGATAAGGAAAAATATTCTTCTTTTCAGAGTCTGCTAGATGTATTTTGAGCCGTTAGGCTCAATGTTAATGCTGGAGAAAACAGGAAGATAGCTTCAGGGGTCTCTGAGGTCCCTTCCCGCCTGGGCTGTGCTACGGTTCTTGCTCTACTGTGTCCTTGGTGGCTTGCCTGGCCCGACTAGTTGGTGCAATGCAAAATGGTTTGTACAGAAGAGAATGTCGCGTTGGTCATCATGGCCCCAAATTCTCCTGGCAGCTTATATTTTTCCAGGCAGTTGGTAGGATTGGAAAACAAATAGAGTTGAGACAAAGGAAAAATAAGCTTACCCTACTAAAAGGGACTGTTCAGCTGGTGTCGTAGCTTCTGAGATGTAGCCAGTTGGTGCCAAATAATTATATGCTCTCAGCTGGGAATAAGCTGCTTCATTCCCTCTAGCAGAATATAAAATTAATTTCCTGTGATTGTCTGCTCAGCCCTACTTGAATATCCTGTTTGAGAGTTTTTTTAACTGTTGAAAGGTTAAAGTCAAGGCCAGCAATGAGCTCCTCTGCTTCGTGAGCAACTTGAGTTGAGAATTTTCTGGCCGAGTCACGGTGGCAGTCTGCAATCCTGGAGCTCGCCAGGCTTGGCAAAAAGGGACTTGTGTGGGTCTCTTGTGCCCTGGATTTCTGCCATGCATCTCCTGTTCCCCTGCTAGACCTGAGCTCACCCTTGAGCTCTTAGCCCCACCCTTTGGTGAGAGACCAGCAGCCCCTCTCCATTTATGTGACAAACTCCAATAGGTAATGGTGTCCCACATGCGAGGAAGTTAAGCCTAAAAATAACACACATATATACACTTACCCCTTTTTTCTCTCCAGTGCCTGGCAAGTGTTTTGCCAAGTTCAACCTTGCAGAAAGCACCAGCTTGGGCTGTAGGATAGAAACGTTACTAGCTGGAGTTGTCGCTGGTGGTATCTCCACTTCAGCGCACGTGTGATGGCCGTACCTGAAACCAGGGATTGAAGTGCTTGTTTGTTTAAAGACTGCATTTGTATTCCTGGCAAAGGTAGTCCTTATTGGAGGGAGGCTGGTGTTGCAGGCAATTACTGATTGCAATGGCCCACTAGTTTTAAACCAATGTAAACTCTGCCTCCTGTAGTGAAAGATCTTCACAGCATTGCCAACTACAAGCCCTAACCCCACCCCAACAGAATTAGCCTTAAAACAGGAATGTGAGGGCCTTGATAAGTCTCTTGTAATCCCACACACTCAGAAAAACACAGTGTTTATCCCAAAAGTGTAAATATAAGACCACTGGTGTAAATGGATGGAGCTGCCAAAATAAATACACTGCAGAAAGAGGTCTGGAGAGATGGTAAGCGTTAGTGCTTTGGGCACCTTTAGGCGTAATGCATTACGTAATTGGGAAGTGAAATACACCTACTTAAAGAAGAAAACAAGTACCTTCATATAATCGTAACTGGGTATATTACTCCCCCCAGCCCCCCTGCCTTGACTGTGAGATGACTTGTCTGTGAGGGTGCTAGTGTGGAAGGTATCTGAATATCATTAGGAGCTCTGACATATCCAATCTTCCTTGCTTTGGAGTAATTCATTTCCCTTTGAGGTAAGAGTGAAGCAGAAGAGAAGACAGGCAGTGGGAGACCTGAAGCTTGATAAAATAGCAGTGTAGATGTATTCAGTGTTGTCTTTAGGCATTTGAGCTTGAAGTGATTTTCAAGTTGTTGTGTACTCTTTCTTCCCATTGTAGCCAGAGGGCTGCAACACTTGGAAATGAATGCAGTGCCTCTTCCATAAAGCCTCAGAAACACTCAGATGATTAAGAAAAATGTTAGAAGACCTACCAAAACCTACTCTTGCTTTCCCTTGGGACAAATTCACCTTTAACATAAACTCCCGGTAAAGGGAATTCCTTTTTTTCTGAGCTGATAACCATGGTGACAAAGGTGCTTGCAAGTTTACAGCCTTCCTTTCAAAATACAAGCTTATACACACACAGACACACAGGATATTCTGAATGGTAATTTGCCTGGGATTTGGGTTGCTTCTTGTAAAACATGAATGTCTACCAAAAAAAAAAAGGCAAGAAAAAACCTGTCAATTAAATAGTATCTGATAAGAGGAAATAACATTATTAGTGGTTCAGATATATCCAAAGGGTTTTAAAAATAATTTTCTCCTCTTTCTTCCTCTCTGGGAGAGCCTGGAGCACCGTCCCTGTGTAGCTTGGGCTTTCCCTTTCAATAGTGTGTATGTAACTGTCCCAGTGCTTTTATAGGCATGACTAATCTTGCAACTTGGGCTTCTGTTTCCTGCAGGAAAAACCTCTTGAAGATGAGGTTCAATTCTGCAGCATCCAGTTCCTATTGTGTATAGCAAAGAGTTTTTCATGTCTTAAGCCGCTGATCATCTAAGTACTTGTCTCTAATGAGCTGCTTGGTGAAAGGTAACTTTGAATTAATTTTCAGTGAGGATTAAACTGTGGTGTCAGAACAGGAATTTAAGCCTCTGGAATTTTCAATGATACTAAGCCTGATGTGATTCTTCAATTAAAGTGCTCTAAACCAAAATGACCATAACTTGGATTAGCTTTCTTGCTTGTGTCCTCATGTAGAAAACCCTTGGTTAATTTTTCCTTAATAGTGTGATATCATCCTAATCAGACTTGTCAGGAGTTTTACTAGCTGGAATATACTTGCCCTGGGGTTGTAGAGCCAAATGCTGACTTGCTCTGCAGTCTTGGATATTGAGGTTTTTATAGAGACACTGTATTGTCTATTAGAAACGTAACTGATGGCTGAGCTTTGAATCAAAAAGGCATTCGCATATAATTTTTCTTGCTGTAGGGAGGCTCTTGCCAGATGTTATGAACAGCCTGAAATGACATATGTGCTTTAGGCAGTACTCCAGAACATCTAATTGGTAAGCCACACCTTGTTAAGCCATCCTCTTCTGACTTTTATGCAAGTTATATCTTCCTGTCTCTGAGCCCTTTATCCCTTTGCATGTTAGCATGTGAGGGAGGGAGATAGGGAGCTAAGGAGGCTTTATACTGATGGAAGTTGAATGTCTAGTCTTCAGTGACTTGCAACACTACCTGTCTTTTAAGAGACTTGATTGGAAAAGAAGTCTAACTTGATGCACTCCATTTCTGTTGTTGTTTAGGCTCTTAATGAAGCAGCAAACTGTTGCTGAGCCTGTCCCTTCCTGGCTAGGAAGGACACTTGTGATTGTGGCCAAACAGAGCAGTGGAACTGGCGTGATCGATGGCTGTTGAGAAGTGCTGTGCTGAGGCAAGGTGCCTGCAGGGCAATAAACAAATAATATTTATCCATGGTATCACTCTGCTGTTTTCTTTCCTTTTCATTCTCATTTTCTATGTTTCTTGGGTTAGAGATATGTTATTAATGACTTCCACTTCATTTCTTCACAAGGAAATTCTCCTGGGCTGGTGTTTAAGACCTTTGAAGTGTTTTATTCCATGTAAATTACTATAGAAGTTAATGATACATGCATGTGCTCAGGTACGAGGATAGGAGCCAAAGCCAGTTTCATCTCATAGTAATAATTATTTGGAAAATCCTGTAGTATTATTTACATGGGGAATACTTCGGCAAGTGGAAAATATGCATATTTCAATAACTCCCAAAACTTTTAATGTGTTTACTTCACCATAACAGCAGGAACAGAAACCTCTCTGTTATTTGAGCTGTGCTAGTGTGCCTTAGTTTTAATAGCAATCTTTATTGATTCTCTATAGCTGTGCCAAATAATGACTATGGCATTGAAGTAAGTCTTGGTCTCTTTGGTCTCTATACTGTGACAGGAATTGTCTTTGCTATATTGAAAATGGGGATTAGTCATCTTCAAGGATTGAGACTGTTTTGTTTAGCGCTCATATAGTCCCTTCAAAAGCAAAAACTTGCCAAGGAATAGCTCTTTCAGCAGGTGAATAAGTAGGATGAAGTTAAGAAACTTGCTAGCTAGGTGCTATGATGAGTTCCTCTGAGGAACTGTCCAGCCCTTAAGCATTGCTTTTTTGGAGAAGGGTTGCAGTTCTGGGAAGAGGCTGCTGTGGGTGACGTGCTGTTCTCCCAGTCCCAATCATTGATGTCCTTGTCCCTCAGTGATGATTTTCACACTCACTTTCCCTGACCTGTGTTCCTATGGCCTTTGTGTCGGATGTTATAAGTGGTATCTTTCTATCCTTCCAGGTCATCATTACTTCTCTGATGTGATGCCTTCTAGTTTTTGTTGGCACTGTAACCTAGTCTAATCACATTGAAAAATCTTAATGTTGCTCTGCTTCCACCTTTCTAAACAGGATGGAAACATCTGTACAACCTGATGACTGGCAGGTCATTTCATAGTGTGCTGTTATGTCATGTAATAAGCCCTTGTATGGTAGGCTGGTTTTAGACAGAGTTCCTGTCAGCGTTGAAGACTGGAGCAGCTTCTAGTTTCATGCCAGTTCTGAATTTAAATAAATGGCTCTGCTGAGGAAAGGTCTTGAGGAGAGAAACAAGGTCAGTATTTCCAGTAGAACTCTATAAGAGTCGTCATGAATTTCGGCATCTTAAAAGTTGGAGTTAATCATGCAGCACTAATCTATTTTGAAGTGATGAAGGATCCTTGAGTGTTGCCTGAGACGAGTTAACACCTTAATGTTGTTCTAGTATCAACACTAAATATCTCTGATCTTTAAAGGAGGACTCATGAACTGAGACTTTGAACTCCCCTGGAATTGCGTCTTCCACTGACTGCCTTGAAAGGCTTGGTGGAATACACTAGGTCAGGATATTTCTAGGAACATGTAGAAATAGCTCTCTGATTACATCTCTTTATTTTTTCCTTGGCAGATTTGAACCTTGAGGGGCATGTTAAGGTGCATTGGGTCTCCAGGTGCATCTGGGCATGTCGGCAGTGGCAGGCAGCCTCCTGTGGGTTCCTACCCAGGAGGTTTGCAGGGCAGCCTTCAGTGTGCCCCGCTTGCTTTGTCAAAGCAACATTGTTTGGGCTCAGCATCATGGCACGAGTGCAGGTTTGGCCCATCAGTGTTGAAGAAACCTGTGTGAATTGGGAGTAGCCCTGACCCCCTACCCTTTTTCTCAAATGTAACTCTATAGTCTGTTAAGATTTTTATTTATGTTGCTCCTTGGCAAGTGCCTTAATCCAGAGATACTTTTACTTAGCCTTTGGATATTATACCTACTGTGCTAGACTGTAAATTCTTGCTCAGACTGTAACCACTGTTTCCATCCTTCTATTTCCCTGTATGATTACTCTCTTGATTAGAGAGCAAGGATGTGTTGCTTTTTGGAGAAAGTGTTTATTTTTGCAAGAGATAACACTTCTATTTCCTTCCTCTCCATGTAATTGTTGGTGTGTCTTGTGTTCGTGAGAGGTGGCAGCTTTTTCAAGTGCTGCTCTCTGTTGCTTTTGTTGTTTATTCCTCCCCCCATATGGTGGTATTCCCCAATTCAGACTTAAACAATTTCAAAGCTTGGAACATTGAAGTAAGTGATGAGGAGTCAAACATGATTTCCTCAAAAGTAGAGAATGTTCTTATTCCTGTTTTGTGAGCAAAGGTGAGTAACTTTGTTCTCTTCTCCTGAAGAGAGAAAGGAATTTTGTTCAGCTGATAACATATGTTTTTCTAAATTGAGTGTATATAATCCATACTTGGAGAAATGTCTTTATTTTTTAGTTTTGTAATCTAACAGGATTCTGAAGTTATTTTGGCCTTCCATGCACAGATTAAAAGGGTGGGAAAGGCTTTTTGCATTCCTTGAGCTTCGCTCAGTCCTTCTGCTGTGAAGTTTTTTTGCTCAGATGACTTATGATAAACTGTACTTCAGAGATGATAGCTGGTTCTTTTAGTCTCTAGACTTTGCTTCTGGTTGACACAGGAGACCTGCTATCCTTTGGAAGCTTGTCTTCCTGCAGCGAAAGGGTGAGGGTGAGAAGCAATATTGTCAAGGTCTTGTTTATTACTGGGTTATCAGTGGAAAGTCAGGTTCTACAGAGGAATTGAATCAGTAAGCCTCTACATGTTTTAAAAATGGCTGTGCAGAATTTATAGAATACCAATGGGGAACTGTTTCTTCACTTATGCATCCTTTGGTGCACGTCTAGGGAACTTTTCTGTTTCGTCTCTTAAACTGCTTTCTTGATGCTTTACTGATTTCTGTGAATACTACACTTTCTTGTGGCTTTTAAGTTCTTATACAATACTGTACATAATCAGTATTTTTAGTCAAGCTTCACAATTTTGTAAATCTTGGCTTAAAATTGCCCAGCAAAAGATCCAGGGGGAAGAGCTGAGTACAAAGAATTTTGGTTGTTCAGATAATGTATCTATAAAAAGATCTGTCTTCTGATGAATAATGCACTGTGCTGGCAGGAGTTTTAGAGGCTTATCATGGCTCTGGGAGTGATGTGGATTGTGCAAGTGGTAGTAGATAGTATTGCCTGGGCACTGCCCTACACCTGTTGCTGCATCAGCAGATGTGAACAAAAGTTAAGATGATGTGGCATTGCTGAATGTACAGTGGCTAATTTAGTGTAATGCTTTCTAAAAGAAAGCATGTAATGGTTTAATACTGTGAAAAATGTCTGCAGATGTTTAAAAAAAATCTATTAAAAAATGAGGCAAAATACTATAGGAACCAAAATGTTTCACTAGGGTTAACAGATTGCCTACAAACTTATTCCCTATTTGTATTAAAAAAAATATGGTTGTACAGGTTTGCAACATACCATAAGGCTTTCATTCATTGAATAACTGTAATAATAAATTGTACCCTGAAAGCCATGAATTGTGATGTAGAATGCTGAGGAACAAATCATAGTATACTGTGACTTAATATTCTATTAAAGGTCTGTTATGATATTTAGCTGCGTAGCAAATTGAGACCTTAATGTGTTTAGTTCCTTTGCAGGGCTCTGCACACTATGAGAAAATGGACAGACTGTAGAAGTGCCTTCAGCGTATCAGTTATTCTGTCTCCTGCTTTCAGAGTTTGTTAAGAAACGAGTTGGCATACTGGAGTGAAAAAGGTATAAAAACATTCCAGCTTCAGATACTGCATCCAAGACTTCAAATCCAGGTTAGCAGCTGTTTGCATTGCCTCTGAGCTACGGTTTTGATTGCCTTCGGATTCTGAACTGATGTGCCATGTGAGAAATGCAGGAGAGTCTAATATTTGGTGTAATGTCCAGTTGTGATATCAGTTGCATTTTCTGTAATGTATCTTGCTATTTCATTATCTCTACTGCTTTGAAACAAGCATACACTGGAAGAATACTCCTGGGGACAAATCTAGATGTGATCTGTTATTCCTGAGAGACAAGAAGAAAGTCTTTTTCTGTGTGGGGGAAGAAAAAAAATCTTATTAGCTGGGGTCTTGGATACCTGAATTGTTCTGGAATGAATTTGTTGCGCTTGAAAATGCAGTTCAGTTGAGGTACCAAGACTGCCTGAAATGGAGATCTAAAACTGCTGGAATGTGAGAGGAAAAAGGGAGGTGACTTGTTTTTCATGGTGTCGTCCTAAAAATCTTGGGGTTTAGCAAATTTGATTTTTGATGTCATATTATTTTTCTTTAACATTTTGGACTATATGCTACTACCCAGAACAGCTGAGACTATAAAGAATCATTTAAAAGAAAAAGTGAGGACTTGAGGATACTACCATGAAATCAGGAGGAAACAAGTAACCCCAGCATTACTTATAAAAAAGCTTGAGTACTATTAAAAAAAAAAATGCTTCACTGAATTTTTAAATTTTAACGGTATTAGATGGTGGTTAACCAAACAGAAAATTGCTTTCTTGCCATGGTGTCAGTAACCTGACAGAAAACCTGCAGTCTTGCTTCCCTCTTCTAAAACTATTACATGCAGTGTTGTGGAGGGAGTGTTTTAGCTGTGTGCCATAAATGCTGCTAAGACAGGCTTTGTGCATTATATTCTTGGCTCTGTGTGGCTTGAGGATACCTAGCAAGAAGTCTTTGGTCACTGAAATTGTGCTGCTGGAAGTCTGCCTACTTTCTGTTTTGGCTGTTTCTCCTAGATGGCAGAGTGAGAAAATCCTTGGTGTTTAATGCGTAGTTAATAAAGAAGAGGTTGTCAGTTAAAATAGATGCCTCACTGTACTGGTTTAGCAGTTTGCTTCTCGCCCATCAACACACCAGTGGCAAGATGCCTTTCCAGCCATTTTAGCAGTGAAGGGTGTGTGTGTGTACCCTTTCGTGCTCACTGTGAAGAGGGAAGCAATACAAACATTGCTGTACTTGTGCTTTGGGCATGCTGTTGAATTGGTCTAAGGGGCTCTGTGGAAATGTGGGGGTTTCAGCTTGCGCACCTGACAGCATGCGAGACTAGTATGGCTTAGAACAGAGGTTGAGCTATTGATTTCATATGTTAGAGCTGTGAAATACTTATGCTGACTGATATTTAGCTCATGAAAACATCCTGCAGTAACCTTGTCTCCCCTGAGGATGTGGAGTAGCAAGGATAGAAAAGCAGCAGCTGTAACTTCATGTGTAACTAGCTCGTGAATTCTTCAGAGGTGTATTGTCCCCCTTCCCCTGAAAAAATCTTTTACTTTCTCTTCCTACAACCAAAATTTATAATTTTGTTCAGCTTTATTAGTGGGCAAAGATTTCTTTTAGGCATAGGTACATAAAACTGGACGTAGTAAAAACCAAGACGCAATCAGTTCTGCTAACAGTGGAACTGATGTGCTCTGCCCATTATCATTTTTTTCATGATGACTTGCATAGTAAGTTCTTTTTGCATGTCATTAGTTATAAATGCAGATAGTAATGATGGTAAGGTAAAGTTAAGATTTACTGGGGCTCGGTTCTGCAAAACAGGTGTGGTTATTTGTTGGAACAGCTGTTTCTATAGCGTATCTGCAGTAGGTGGGATGCTTACCTAAGTGACCTGGGTTTGAATCTCCGTTCACAGAACTGCATAGGCATTTTGCATTATTTATTGAGGAAAATGCGTAATCAGGCCTGTTTTTCTATTTCTGTCTTAAAGTAACAACACTGCCACAGTAAGGGTAACCTTTCAGAGCTCCAAATGCAAAATGAAATGCTAGTACTGTTTCCAAATCTGTTTATTCTAAGTTTTGTTACATGCAGTTTATTTCTCTAAACCCCAGGGTTCACAAATCACATATGGAAATACTTCTGTCTCTTAAAACATTAGTTTCCTACTTTAGTGGCTGCAGTGAAAATGATTAAAACATGACACAACTCTCCTCCTTAAAGACATACCGAGTGAGGATAGGACTAATGCTTATCATCTGATTTCTAGATTCCTTAATTTATGGGGTTGACAGGAACGGCTTACCTGAAGTGAGCTCCATCAAGTGTATTTAGAATAACTGTGGTATGTATTTTGGAAGCTATATTGGAATTGACTATAGCTTTAAACTGTAGGCTCTTCAGGACAGGGCTTTTTATCCTGTACAGCCCAGAATACGATGGATCTGACAACCTGTCCTGGTTGCTATGAGAAGAGACGTAAAGACTTGCTTCTTTATAAGCTGCTTAGATAAAAGACAAAGCTGATGGGCTAATTGCCTTCTTTATGTTTTGCCATATGCTGCTAGTCTGGAGTGTTATTTACTATTGGTGCTTATCATAAGAGAATTTTAAAAAATTCTCTTTAAAAGGCTCTCTGGAGAAGTATCTTCATACTCAGAAGGAGGTGGCTAGCTGAGACAAATAGCTTTGTATGAACCCTTGCAGGGGGAGAAGGTGACTGTAATAGGAGACATAATAAAGTATCTTAAAAGAAAAATCATTATTTGACTGGGCAGGCAGCTGCCCAGCATAGAAACTTGGCTTCTAGTATCTTTGACCCTATAGGAGCTTGTCTTGGACCGTGGCTGGCTTTTCCGTGCTAGCAGTGTGCTTGAAGAGTGATGGGTGAGTCATTCTGGAAATTGGGAATGCCTTCTGATGGGAACTTTTTTAATGGTACTAGACAGTTTTCAGCTTGGCTTTCAGTATTCAGCTGAGCCACCAGGGAGCTGAATAATATCACGTGGAAAGGACTTGGATGGCTGTCTAAGCTTTAATGAAAAGAAAACTAAAATTGCAGTTTTGCTGACACTGCCTCATAATATGAGACCATTAGAGTGATCAAACAGTCTAAGAAAGCAAGCTGGAGAAAGAGCTATTGCTCACATAATGACAGATCTTGCCTAGGGGCAAACTGTGGTATATAATGTGTTTTGCAGTTTACTGTCTGTAATGTATACATATACACGTTGTTGTGTATGTGAAGGTATGGATCCTCATGTTCCATGGCTGGTGTGAAGAAAGGGAGAGTACAGCAAAAGAGGGGAATAACCTTTGCTTGGCCTAATGCAACATAACAGGACCTGCGTGAATAGCCTGCTGCTGCTCTCCTGGCTATTGTAGGTATTATAAAAACAGGGTAACAAGTTCACAAAAGATTATTCTTAACCTGCTTGTGTCATCTTAAATTGAGACTGAAAGTACAAAATGCTTGGAGCTGTTGATAATGCAGTCAAGCACTCTTCAAATTCATCAAGTCAAAAACTGGCATCACCGTGTTGGTTTTTACAACATCGGGACAGTCCTTCAGCTCC
>NW_008824986.1:220835-245820 GCF_000699105.1 Pygoscelis adeliae | reverse complement strand
AAAGAGTGAGGCTGGTCACTCTGGATAGCCATGCAAACAGGGAACAAAACTCTTCAGAGGAGAGGGTGACTTCAGTTCTGTTTGCTTAACAAAATAGTCCTGGTCTAAGATTTTGCTTCCCAAGTGTTTATGATAACTTACTGCTGTAAATTAATTTCCACTGTCCTTTCAGAGATTTTTGTACATAACTAGTGGAAATAAAATAGTGGCTAGATTCTTGCTGGCAGGTTTAAATGCACAAATAGACACTACCTCCCCCAAAAAATAATATCCAAGTAAGACGAGCAATCTAAAATACCTTGGCTTTAGGGCACAGTCACGCAATGTGTGGGTGTTCTTATTTTCCTTGTATTTTAATAAGCGTTGAGAAGACTCAGTGTTTTCCAGGGTTGGAGTGCACCTCCACCAAAGTCAAGACCATCTTCTCAAGCTTCCCAGAGGTCACTTGGCACTGAACAGTTTTCCTCTTGGTCAGGCAGCCTCATAAAAAGGGATAGCTTTCCCTTACAAGGGAGGAAAGAAATGGTCGCCACAGGGCACTGGGACTTGGCTGAGCTGCTGACGGCCCAGGGCATAACTGCCCAATTTGTGGGAACTGTGGTAACAGTAGATGGAACAAGTAGATGAAATAAAAATCATTGGCTTACTTGAATATTTTTCTTTGTACTAGTACAAGAACTGAAAACTGTTGCTCTACCATTTGATCTGAAAGCTAACATTCCTGTACAAGCTGGAAAAAGTTGCCTTAAAATCTAGGTCTTTGTAGAACAATTGAAGATGTTGACTATGCTGTAGCCAGCATAATAGGATCATTTCATATGTTGTGAAGTTGCCTTGCATAAATGGATGAAAGGAGAATTTTATTTTCTGAAAGTCATCCCCTGGGTATCACAAGACGGGAGAATTAAGTTGAGATTGTTTTAATGTAAACGTACTATGTTAGTCAAGTATGCTACTAAAAATTGTCTACAAACCCACACCAAAATCATTCAGGGTATGTTCTTGTGTTTCCCATTCTACATGGCTTGTTTCATAAATATCTCAAAAGCCATCGTTTTGGCACTGCTGTGTGTTGTGTGTGCCTGTCTCAAAGTATGTGGGATTGATCTAAAGAGTAGTAGGTCCCAGGGTGCTCCGAGAGGTTGCCAGTGCAGCAGTGGGAAGTGTGTTGGCACAGTCTGCAGTGATGCTAACCCAACTTGCATGGACCAGATGCTTAATGCGCTTCTGATCGGAGCAGATCTAATGGAAACCAGTTCTACTGTGTGTGCAAGTCATTCAGAGCACATGAGGTGGATGGGGTGTCTCTTCCTAGAAGGATAAAGGTGTTATGGTATGGACAACTGTGGATGTACACAAGAAGAAAGCTGCTGAACACCTTTTTTCTGGTTTTTTTTTCTTCCCTGGAGCTGATACTTCAAATTTGGCTGAGATGAGAGACTACAGCTATAAAGCAGTCATTTTTTTCTCTTGAGTGTATTATCTTTTTGCTGCATATCTGTTAGGGCATCTTTAAGTGAAAGCAAAATCTCATGTGGAGATGGTTACATTCTTAATGCAAGTCACTAGTATTAAACTTAACCCTTTCTGTAGAGGGCTAGAAATGTTTAAAGGTGATTTGTAAGGCATTGAAAATGGTTTCATTTATCATGTCTAAGACAGCTAACAGAAGCTGGCATTAATTTGTGTGAAATGCCTCTGGTTTGACTTGCATGCTTGTTGGGAAGTCAAGTTGAAAAGCTTCCTGCAAAAGACACTTACATATAGATAGGGTCTCTGTAATGATGGATGTAAAAACTGTTGTTCAATTGAGCTTTATAGTGGTGTTGTCTAACTTAGCTTACAATTTGGTTAACAAGAAGGTTTAATTGCCTAGAATACTTACCCATGTGGAGATCTATTTGGATAGATTTCTCCTGTAAATATTTCCAAAGAAATTCATGTTTTTCTTGTTTCCTTTTAGCTGTGTTGCAGAATGCTGTGTTCTTTTTCACAGCTATTGCTTGAAATATTTTGGTGTCTTTGCCATTCCATTTAAAGCCAGAGTAAAAAGATGCCAGAAATAACACTTAAAAAAAGCAGCTTGTTTTTTTCTGAACTGCCTACCCAAGAAAATTTCACATCAGAGCTATAGCTGACTTGGATTTTATTGAAAGAATAGTGGCAGCTCCAGGCGATAGTTAGTCACTATCTAAGGAGTTAGGAAAAGGCTAGCAGTTTATAATCCTCAGAGAGATTCCATAGTCATGTTGTTCCTATTATCCTGATTACCTGACCTTTGACCACATTGCTTTTTTGGGATTATTTTGAAAACAGAAAGAACTTTGCCTTTTTTGTGACTGACTTCCAAATTTTGTTGGTATGGAGCTAAAAAAACTTGTTGTGGTTGAGATGGCTGCACTCACACAGGAAGGTGACAAAACTGCTACTCTGTGTGTGTGGGGAGTCCTGATCTCCATTTCCCTGTGCACCCTGTAGTTTTGCCTTAGAAGGCTGTCGACTTGCAATGGGAGTATCTTTTGAGAAATCACGATCTCCTCAAGAGCAGAAGAGGTATATAAACACTACAGGATGACCAGGTGGCATGTAAATATACTCAGTCAGGTAAATGAAGCCCTGATGCTGGCTCTGAGAATTCTGGAAATAAATACCTGCATTCCCCCTTCCCATGAAGGTGTCCATGTTGCATTTTAGATGCTTTCCTGGAGAAGATAAAACAACCTTCGATTAGTGAAATGACTTGAGAAACTTTTATTACTCTAATACCTGAAACCTCAGCTGGTTTCACTGGAGATTAGCCCTGGCTGACTCACATGGTAGTAGGGCTTTCCCTATTTAACGATAGGGACGTATGATGTCTAGGGTCTCAAACATCATGGAAATGAATTAGTGAGAAATCATTGGGACTTCTTCTTCACAGCCTTCCTTGTCAAAGTAGGTGCCTATTGCTGTGGAAAGCATCACTTTAAGTGGAAGACATGTCTACCCCCTCATTTTATTATAGAGGGGGGAAAAAAAAGATTTAATATTAGAAGTGATGCTGTCATGCATCTTCTGCCTGACGTTAGGGAACTGAGGTTAGTTAAGCCTCATAACAAGGAGTGAGAAATTCAGAGACTGCTTCTTGTCTGAAATACAGATGCCCTGCTGGGATAATAAAACAGTGCAAGCTTCTGATACAGCAAAGCTAGGAAGTCGTGTGATGTAAAAATAGTCATAGGGGATGGGAACAAAGAGGAGATGTCTTTCTGCCTGCTCATCAGAGTTTGGAGTTGAGGAAAAAAAAAAAACCTGAAGCACTTGCAAAAACCTGCAAGGTCTCTAGTAAATATGTTGGCTGGGTTTTTTTAGCCCTTTGGTGTGTTTGAAATCTTTCTCCAGTGGCACTATCAGTTCAGCTCTACTCTGTAAGGGAAAATGCTTTTCTAATGCTGGTGGAGTACACTGATCTCATCTCAATTTGCCTGTGGGAGAAGGAGCAGCACAGCCTTGAGGTATGTTACCTAGTGTGTGAGTGTCCCTGCTCAGGTAGGGTAGGTGTCATGGAGTCTCTATCTTTTTCTCCATTATACTTCTGTCTGTGTGTCATTCCTCAAAATCCGTAACTTTAGGATAAAAAGCCGTACAAAACAGTGGCATGTAATTGTCAACTTCAGAGGCAGTTATAGCAAGAGTAGTGTAGACCTGGAGTAATGAATGTGGTTTTTCTTCTCCCTGAGATTGGATGGAAAATCCAGTGTTTTCTGCCTGGTGGACTGTGGAAACACCTTTAGGGGTGAGAGAAGTGTTTTAGAGTTGGATCTGTTAAGTTAACAAACAGCATCGTGCTGCAGGTTCTGTGGCTGTGTGTTTGCTAAGCAAAAGGATGGTGGCGGTTGAGGTTGTTCAGTACTGGCATGGATTTTCTAAATGCATATGAAAATTAGTAGTTGAAGAGGCAAGTAATACTTTAAATCAATTTCTGCTTCATAAATAGTCTTGAAGAAATGAGAAAATATTTTATTAGATGTCATAAGAATCTGTAGCTTGTATTTCCCATTTTCACACATCTGCAAACTGAAATGTCGTGTCCTAAGGCTCAGGAGTCTCAGGTTTCTTGCTATACTATTCTTTAACAAGGAAGAGAGGGGCTGTGTTTTCATTCATAGGCTGTGTAGGACAATGTTTGGAGAGCAGCTTCAATAAAACTTTTGCATTGCTGGTTGCTATGAGCTTATGAATATGAGTTTATTTTTGTCTGCACTTACAAGCCCTGCCACCTCCACAAACTAAAAACATGGCTCGCTGCTATCAAATGGGAGTGAAATTGTGAACACAAGGCTAGCAGCAGACTTATCTGTGTTCTCTACGTGCTTTAAAGCTCGTCTGTGTTGCTCTCATGAACATGTGAGAGTGGTGAAAACAGCTTGTAAGCAAGGCTACAGAGCTAGGGAGATCTAACATATAGTGTTGCTCAGAGATGTTTGCTGTCTGTCATGCAACCTTCAGACTCAAATACGTGAGTTTTTCCCTGTGCTTGCATGGTATTAATATCACTCTGACATAAATGAAGTGTTTCGTTGCAAATGTGCTCCCCTAGCTATGTAACAGCCTGCAAGCTGCTGTCTTTAGGGAAATCATATAGCAGAGCCTTGGAGAAAGAGTGAGGGCAAGAGTGTGTTTACTTTTCCTTTGATTTATAAAATTACTTAATATAGACAGAAATGATCTCATCGTGGAGCATATGCATTTTTCTTAAACTCATTGATACTGTGAATATGAATTTTCCATTCTTCATAGTGGTACCACAGCTGACTAAAGAGACGCTATTTCTTGTGAAGAATGATTAGAAGTATTCTACTTTTTTCCTGCCTCCCAAGTTATTTTTTGCATGCGTGGTATCCAAAATGTGGCTGACATTCACCCATTTATCAGTGTCATGCTGCCATTCTCCCTGGGTATTCATAAAACTAAGTATATAACAGGATATTGGATAAATACACTGAGCAGAATATTCTTGTTTGTAATAAACAACCAAGTTTAAGTTGTAAAATGTAGTTTTGTGGTTTGTCTGCGGCTTTTCCTTTTGTGTTCTGCTGTTCTCCTTGTCTCTGAGGTGCTGAGCATCCATGTAAAGAGATGCTGCTTAGTGCTTACAGGTAGAAATTTTGTGTGTCATAACACACTATGTTTTATTGCCTACGTTTTTCTTGTTTTGCATAGGGATAGGCATTAACTGTGATAAATTGTTTAATTCTTCACATTGGTGCTTGTTGTCCAAGAAGTTGTACTTCAGTTAAATGAGTTGAGGACTTCAGGGGAGAGGGAGTACTAGATCTAGACTGTTCCTACAGGTTTATGCACTCGGCTTTCGTGGGTGGGTAGTGGTCTCATGGACTGTGGTGTACACACAGACTCTGCATGGGTCTCCAAGTTTGTCCCTTCTTGAGCCTTTTCTGTCTTTGATGTGGCAAGTGATAAAGATGTTTTTCTAATCCTTGAAGACTGGGATTCTGACCTGAAAAGGAAAAGCCAAGGAAAAGCACTTTCTAAATGCAGCGACCTTCTTGACTGCATTGCTTAATTTGGTGAGGTGCAGGGGCTGCAAGGCTGCATACCTCCCATGTTTGTTAATGTGAAGCACAGAAGTCTGATTTTCCAGATAAGTTTATTGAAATAATGCACAGTCCAAATGGCTGATGTTGCATCTTCATATAAGGTCTGATTTCACCCCTGCCCTTCCTGTAGTGCTCTGCTGCGGCTGGAATATGGACGAGAAGTTGCATTCCCAGTTGCCTTCCCTTTAACCGCTCAGGTTCCTCATCATAGCTGCCTTCCTGCCCAGAGCTTACAGAGAGGGCTGCCGAGCTGTGTGGTTTGAATGTGAACACCCTGGGTGTGTTTGCAACAAATGCTTCAGCCCTATGAAATTCAGTGGGCAAGCTTAGGTACCAGGTGTGACATAGCTGCTAGCTGGGGCAGGACATGAATCCTCTGAGCTTGAGAAGTGGAACCAAATTCCTGATACTAAGAATATTCATCTGCTTCAAAAAATTGCAAAAGCAGGTAGTGTGCAGGAGTGGGAAATCTTAACTTCTCAGTTTGCATTTGCTGAAAATCTTAAGTTATTCTATAAACATAAGCCCTTACCTATTGTGTATGTTTAGCATCTTCACTTAGTTGAAATAGATACCCATCTCAAATACAATATAAATACAATTAATTCATTCTGTGTTATTACTTTTAGAGTACAATATGTTACTACACAGGAAACTATCCACTGATGCAATCCCGTGGACTCGTGTTGCCATGTTCTGCCTGGAGCTGAGCACACTGTCTGGGGCATGACTTTCCCTGGCCAGGGGGTTTCAGTGTAGGTCTCGGGCACTCTTGTGGCTGGTGAAACAGCAATTGTAGGACAAGTAATGCTTGTGCAATTCCCCTGTTGGAGAAAATGGGCTTCTGAGGGGAGTGTGAATGCTCAAGAGAAAGCAGAATTTTCAGGAACTTTCTGTTTAGTGTAAAGAGTGTGGTCTGTAAGTTTTGTGGTGGTTTTCTTTAGTTAAAATCTCTGTTGGTGTCTCAGAATTAAAGCACTCTGCCCAGCAATTTCTCAATGTAGTTAAAAACACTCTCATTTCTCAAGCTTGATTATTATAATTTTTTGAAGGAAGACACATCTGTTGGAACAGGAAAAAAAAACCCTCTGTGTTGGTTCTTTCATGTAGTCTCCATAATTAGTTCTGCTGCTTAGCATTACATGTGGATAGAAGATGTTACATTGATAGGTGCACCAGACTAAAAAGAATTAGTTTCAGGAAATACTGTAGCATATTAGAAAGATTTTGTTCTGCAGCAATAGTTACAGTAGAAGCATTTGGCTGCAGTAGAAGAGCAGAACGATTTCTGCGGGAATAAGTCATGATATTAATGCAACTCTGGATCATGCTTGCACTTAAGTAAATACATATCCTTCACGGAGAAAAATTATTCTCTGTTTAGCAAGATGGGTGAATGCAAAGGATCTTGAAGGGTTAATGTTTTTAGGCTAATTTTGCAAAGTTCATCTAGGCTATATAAATATGCAAACTACTACTGTGTGAAGAATTTCTGCATTGTTTTGGGTTGGAAATTTGTTGCAATCTCAAATCACTCGACTGCTTTTTCAACACTATCTCTTCTATACGCTACTTTTCTGGTATTCTGTGGATTTTTTTGCTTTTTCTCTTAGAGCAATGTAATTACTTCTGGGAGCAAATTTCCAAACAGAAAATTGAGGTAGGAGTGTAAAAACATATTAATATATCTGCTGGTATTGCATGCTGTAGTACACTAAGAACTGGGGGAGTTGATGACAAAAATAGTCTGATCTGTCCTCGTACATACATACCTCCCTGCAGTTGCTTATGGCCATAAATGCAATGCAGAGATAAGACTCTAATTTCAAAGCACCAGGGGAACCCCCGACACACAGAGCAGCGTGTTGAAAATGAGACTGCGGAACTGCCTTATGCTTCTGATGCTTAATGTGGGAGTTCCCTGCAGCAAAGGTAATTCCCCAAAGCAGCGGTTGCTAGCAGTGTTTAGAGGAAGGAAAGAGATGGAGGTTTAGTTAAACTTAACTTCAAAGCTTCTGTTGATTATGCCTTATGGAAATCTGTTCAGCAAAGGCATCTCATTGCCAGGGGAGCTGGGATTCCTGGTGCCACATCACTCTTCCCCCACCTTCCCAGTTAGTATGCAGGGAGAGCTGCATCATCCAGCAAGGGTATCTCCCGTCTCCCACCTACATCTCGTGCTCAGCAAAGCAAGCAGCAGTGGACACAGGCAGCCCCTGTTGCTGATGCTCTACTAATAACCTTCAAGCTCCTATGGCAAGGTTGTTGGCTGTATCAGCTGAAAGCTATAACTTAATTTCGCATGTCAGGTTATCTGGGGTGCCCTTTGTCTTTAAAGCAAGCCCCCTTTTAAATAATATAAAAAGAGGGGATTACGCTTGCCTTTTAGAGCACGCTGTTGAAAATGTTGCTGCTGGAGTAGCACAATTTGTACTAGAAAGCCTGCTGCTAACAAGTAGCTTTCCTTTCTTAAAAGAGGGAAATACGTATGTGATAAGGAGACTGAAACAGATGGTCTCAGTGTGTTTGGTTTGATCAATGAATTTAGAAACAATGTGATTTGAGTGCTCTTGTCCCAGAGCATTAATTACCCTGGGGGTCTGTGGAGTGGGGAGAGAATGGAGGTATTTTATCATGAAGATTTGCTTCCCGTGCAGTGCGCATTAAATGGAAATCCCTCTGTTTGTATTCATTGCACCATTCAAGTATTCTTCATTTTGAGATGTGAGCCTTGCTGTATGACTTGGCTGGTTAAAGCAATTATTATATATAGGGATTTCCCAGAACAGCCGTTTTTGACATCAACTCACTTTTCAAAGTGACTCAAATATTTTGACCTGTAGGCAATGCAAGAGGAAAAAAAGGTCACTGTTAATAAATTATTGCCCATCTGTGTGTTAACATCACTGTCTCAGCTATTAACCTGTGTGTTACTGATGATGTGTAGAAAATAGATAATCTTTATGTAGCCCTTTGCTTAGCTAGACTTCAGTTCTGTTCTCTGCAGACAAAATATGATTGTATACGATTTTAGACTACCTGAAACACAAATCTGAGTGTCAAACAGAGGTTGTAGGAATGAAACAGTATCACTTACACAGATACTAAATTACAGCATCTGCACTGAAAAAATACTCTAGAAATGTCACAGTTACTGTGAGACTGTTTTCAAACTAACTTTGTTGTATAGAATAGATTGAGATTTCAGTTAAGTTTCTCTGCATCTGAGTTTTCAGGTGCACGTCTTGGTGACTCTGCCAAGCCCTGCTGCATTCAGACTCAGCTCTTCATGGTTCCCATGTAAACCATCAATACCTGCGCGGTTTTGCACTGGCTTTGGTGAAGGCATTGGTGTACAAAAAAAAATAAATCTATTTTTATCTAGTTGAGAGTGAGTTCAGTATGAGAACACAAAGTTATGTATACTGTCAGCCCTTTAAATAAAACCAGGAAAATTGATTTTTAAGCAAAAAAAATGCTCAACTTGTATAGGGAAGCTTCTAGTTGTGTTTTCAGATAGACCATGTATGAAAAGCTTATGCTGGAAATTTAGGTGTGTGTATAGGGATTTGCAATATGAATTTGTTAACTGCTGTACACTTGAGGATATTAGCTTCTCTGAAGTGTGCTACATATTTCTACACACTATGGCCAATTGTTCTTGGATGTGAGATGCAGGTTAATTGCTAAAATCCCTGCTAGTGAGAATGTTTCTACTCGCATCTTTTTCCAAGTCCTTTGTGCTTTTTCCTCAAATACGAGGCTATATGCAGGTTGCTCTGTACATAAAGTTGGAACTAGTCTTCTGAGTTGTGAGATATCAAGCAAGGTCACTGCGGCATGGATCATCTCCTGAGCATCTTCCCAAAGAAGAGGGGAACTCCTGCTGCTGTGGTCAGGCAAAGCTACAGGCAGTGAAGGGACAGTCCTGGGCAGGAAGAAATCCTTCTGGACATCCTGGAAGTGGGCTTTCCATGTGTCAGCTGTGTGGGCTTGCTGGGCTGAGCACAGGAACAGTTATTGGTGATGAATGACGTAGGCTGAGCATAGCGAGGATGCTTGCCCCATATGTGGAAGAGAAGATCGGTCTTTGTGTTTTAAAGCCTGTGAAATTTGGTGGTAAAAATAAACCAGCGGTGCAGTTGCACAGCAAGCATGCCAAGTGAGGAGGTGTGGTATTGGTTCTCTGTTAGTTATTGGCGGGAGTGAGAAACGCATCATCAGTTTGAACTTCGGTTCTCTGCAGTTAGAAATCTAAGAAAGGTCCTGTTAAGTACTTTCATGAGCCTTATTTTCCAAACAAGGCACTATTTTCTAAATTAATGCTGTAAAAAACACATTCCGAAAATCTATGGGGCTTACTGCTGCTGGGATCAGGCAATCAGGGAGGGAGAAAAATTTTTCTGCTCTTCTGCCGTTAGGACTGCAATTTTATTTTAACTTTACTTTTGTCCATGCTGCATATGAAAGGTGTCGTGCTTCAGTCCGTGCTGACTGAACTGATACTCTTATATTTTGCTAAAAGCTGCCGTACTCTGCCTCTAGCAGATACTGTGAATGTGTGCAGTACCAAAGCTGGGTTGGGCTAGCTTTGGCTAGCAGGGACATGGGTTGGATGATTTATTGCATGGCCTATATGCAGGCTGCACCATTTTGTGGGAGCCTGGCTAGCTGACCGGGGACATGTAAACATCGAAATGTTAAGTCAGCAGGAACTTAATAATTATCGCACACAGCTGGTGTAATAGCCAATGAAAGACAAGACTATTGTAGCTAATACTCTGATAGTATAGATACTGTTGCAAGTATAGTAGAATGTTTGGCAAAGACACTGTACCCCTATTGTTAGACCATCTGGTTGAAACCGACCTCGCAGTCTGAAGCTCTGCCAACTCAACATTCTGGGCCAAAGGTGAAGGTACCCGGTGAGGAAGACTGTGAATCTTCCTCCAAAAGACCCCAATAGATGACCACCAGACGGCAGTACGCGTGCGCCAGGAGGAGGAACCCTATGATAATAGATTCTTAGAAGTAATTAAAATATCCCGCCTTTTCTTAGAACTAATTATACTAACCCAGCCTATAATAATAAATATGTAAGAAGTAAGCCTATAAAGTCTGATGATTGTATTCCAATAAACGAAGTATGCTGATCACTCATATTGAGTGACTGTGTCTTCCCTCCGTTCCGGCGAAAGGCGCAACACCATTTTCCTTACCTGAAGAAACATTAATTGTCTTCAACAGGTTCCTTTTGAAAGGGATGGATACTGTATTTTTATAAAAACAGACTTTTTCCTTAATACTTTCCTACTGAAATGGCTGAGTGAGGTTTGTGCTATGCATTCTACATGGTCCACCTGCCAGGAGGAAATAGAGGTCAGGTGTCCTACACTTCTCAGATTTTTAGCAGGCAAAAATCTGTCAGATGTACCAAATCATGGCAAGTGAAAGAAGGCCCACTCTTGGCCTGAGGATCCCAAAGCCAGGCTGTTGCCTTACTGTGGCGCACAGTGTAATAATTGCTGGACTTGGTTGTTTTCAAAGGGTTACTTACCTAAACTGTTCAAAGCTTTTTGTTGAGTCTTGCACTGGAGGAAAGTCTGCTAGCCAGAGGCTTGTATTTATTTGCGTTGGTGTTTCAGATTGAACTCTATCAAAACTTCTTAACTTGTTTGGCTTTAATGGTGTTTCTCAGCTTGTGACCTGAAAGAGGAAATGAGGCAGAAGAAACATGCCCTCGGCTCATCCTGCAAGCAAGCCACTTGGAGGCATACTGACAGTGTTCATAATTTATTTGAAGCACAGCGAGAATTTGAGATCTTAAAACATGGTTCCTCTAGAAATTGGGCTTCCAACAGCACAAGCCCAAGCTAGTTACTTGGGGACATCTGTCATGCTGACATTCTCTATTCCCCAAAGTGAAAGTTGAATGGCATGAAAGGTTCGTTAGGCGATGGGCGTGCTGGCGGGAGCAGCTCTGCTCCGGTGGAAGGACGGGCACACTGCCGCAGCCTAGAACTTAAAGCTGGGTTGGTGTGCAAGTGGATTGCTTCTCTGTAAGGTGAGAAGGCTGGAGCGGTGTGAATTGTGTGCTGTGGTCCTTGCTCTCCCCTCCCTGTACCAGAGGGCTTCAAGAAAACATGTGCTTTAGAGATGAATGTTTGCTATGAAGCAGGAGAACTTGTATTGGGTAAATCTTACAGCTGTCAGTATGAAACACAGCTGTAAATAGTAGACATGGGTTGACTGTATTGGGACACGGTAATACATACGCAGACTGATGCTACTTTGATGGATATATGGTTGTACAAACAGCTTCAGCTGTGTTCTCATTCGGGAGCAGACCTCTGCACTGACTTTCAAAGGATGGCAGTGAGCCCACAATTATTTGAGGTGTGTCCTACTGGAAGATTTTGGTCTTCCAGCTGACATGAAAAGCAGAGGCACAGTAAAATTACTTGACTTTGTGTGTGTCAGTACTTAGGTGCTGGGTATCTTTGCGTTTTCCTCAGAGGTTTATGGTAAGCTGGTATTTTAGTGTACATCTACAGACAGAAATGAGTAGGCATAAGTGATGAGTTACATTACTTGGCTGCCAGCAAATTTAGCAGTCTTTCAAATCCTACTGTATTCTTTTCCTGAAGCACTGAGTCCCAGCATCTGGACATGAAGACTTTCTGCCTTTTTTAGCTATTATAAAGTACATAACTACAATGTTAGCTGAGGGTGATATGAGCCTTGGGAGACAGCTGAAATGGGCCAGGACTGATCTCTTCAGTAGAAATTCAGTAGCTGTTTCAGATAATGGTACTTTAGTTCCTCTGAGAGACAGATGCTTTGCATTTCCTGCCCACTGAACAGTGGGAGATTGGACTGGGGGAAGAAGGGAAGGCTGTGGGGTTAATTTTGGGTAATTGTAACCCTGAACTTTGGAGGGAGAGCAAGCTCAAGGGGCTGTTTCTCTGCTTCTGTGCTGCTTAATATGGATTTCATTTTGATTAGATGATTGCCGCATTGTCAAGACGCCTTCTGCCTAAGGGAAAGTTTAAGTTAAATGCTTGCAGAAAATTTGTGCAGGTTTCTGAAGACAGATGAATTTGGCTGCAAACTTGAGTTTATTACGACGTGATGTTGGGGTTGATGAGAACAAATAAGATTTTCTTTCTGTCTATAAAGGGTTGATGTATTGCCTGGACTCCAGAGTGAGTTTAAACCCCCCAAATTAGTAGTGGAGCTTTTACCGAAATGGACGTTTATAGTTCGTTAATACAGTGGTCTTCTCTAAGGGATGGGAAAACAAAGGTCTGAGCCAGCCATGTGGCAATGTCCTGGTGGGGACTAAAAGTTACCACTGTGCTTTTATGGAACTAAAGTTAGAAAATTCATCTGAGAAATTCATGTCCTCCTTTCACGGAGAATGGAATACTTCTGAACACTTAATGCAATATTCAAGGCTTTAATTTTTTTTAGCTTCATTCAATTGAAGTTGTCAAAGCTTCAGCTGCCACTTTTGGCGACGCTTATGTGATTTTCACTGGGGAACAAGGATGAATGCAAACCAAGATCTGCCAACAAGTAGTACAGTGCTTAATAAGGTTAAGCTTCCCTAATGCTAGCCTTAATTTCTATTTAGAAAGAAAATGTCACTCCCAGATGTGAGCAGGGATGATGAGGTTTCTCATCTTCCAGTTGCAAATGCTCCAAGCAGGAAAAACAGTGGTCATGTGGCTGGGCAACAAGCTGTATTGATTTTCTTATCCAGCTGATAACTGTCCATGCAGAAAAAAATGGTTGAGCTTGAGTGCACAAGAGGACATCAGAGAGCATGGTCATGGGCAGGAGTTGGGAAGGCAGCCCATTTCAGCAGCAGCATAGCCTGGGGTGTCCTTAATTAAGGTAATGCAACAGATCATGCTCCTGTAGTCATGAGGCTTCATCCATGTAGTCAACTGAGGTATATTTTACAGTAGCAACACTCAGGATTCATGTAATTTGTGTTAGCATTAACTGGTCCAGGGAAACTTCTTCCATAAAGCCTCCTTGAAGGTAAAATGCTCTGCAGACAATTAAGACCGGTGTGAGATGGATGGTGCATGCTGACAGCCTGTGGGGAATGTGTTGGCAAGCAGGCAGCTGAGACTCGGAGAGGGATGCAGGGGCTATGTCGATGCCAAAGCTTAGTCTTGTTTAAAATGCAGCCCCAAGAGGGAGATGCAGTGTTGATTCCCTGGATTTGACTGCACTGTTGGGCATGATTCCGGGTCAAACTTGTTTAACTCACAGAACACCAAGGTAAGTGTCTTAAGAAATTAATGTGAGGGGTGAAGAACTGTGGGTTGCATGAGATTTAAGCAAGTAAAGATCAAAATGACACTGATATATCAGATGTAATAATGAAGATACCAAATGAGGAGTACTTCCCAAAGGGAGAGTTTGGTTGGTTTGTTCAGTCTGAGGTTTTGGACTTCAACATTTGGAAGGCGCATAAAACTTTGCTGCGCAAGACCAGTGCTGCTGGCATAACTGCCACCCACCAGCAGCATTAGGAAAGTTTTGTGATTTCTCCTAATGGTGGAGCTGTTGTTGCTGTATTTCTTAGTCTGGGAGCAGTATGGGTAAAAAGCAGGACTTGGGACGGAGGCATCTTGAGGCTGGGAGTCTAGTTCTGATCCTTGTACCCCTTGGCTGCAAACAATGTTCATTTAAAAAAAAAGTTGCCAACCTGTTGACAGAGTTGGCTTGGTTCAGGAAGTACTTGGGAGAAATGCTTCACTGTAGCGGTTCACATACAGTGCTTTGAGCCTTTTGGAGAGACTGAGGCAATCTAGTATTTCTTATTTTTGTGTAGCATAGCA
Organism: Pygoscelis adeliae; assembly: GCF_000699105.1. Classification (NCBI taxonomy): domain Eukaryota; kingdom Metazoa; phylum Chordata; class Aves; order Sphenisciformes; family Spheniscidae; genus Pygoscelis; species Pygoscelis adeliae. The sequence continues at coordinate 231,365 of NW_008824986.1, read as the reverse complement.
GTTGGATTAATTTTCCAGGATGCAAGATGCCTGTGTTTTTTTTAAAAAAAAACAAACAAACACCCAAGGAATTTCTGCTTGCTCATATATGGGATCTAAACAAATTTATTGTCTTAGATGAATGCCTGAACTATCATGCTACAGGGTTTATTCAGTCTCTGTTGTTAGAACCACTTGTACTGTAAATGAGATGCTCGTTGGACTGGGCAGGAACATATCTGTCCTTGTTACTGGGGTCCTCAGTATTCTGGTGTAAGGGCAGGGCGTGAATTTTTGAGAGCAATGCTGCTGCTCTTTATGAAGCTAGCCCATTTAGAAATTTGTGTCTCTGTTCAATGTTTAGATGAAAAAATGAGAGACTCAGTCTCTAGAATCACTATTAGATAACTAATATTTAAAAAACCAAAACCCTAAGCCTTGCTTGTTCAAAAGCTTGTGTTTCTCAGTCCACTCACCAAGATCTTTATACCCACTGACCGCTGTAACTACAGCAATGCTTTTGAAGCGGTGCCTCTTGACAGGATCCAAAACTATTTTAATGGATTTGCCAGTTCAGTGCCAAGCTGGGAGGAAAACAGGTTGTTTGAGTAGCCTTAAGTGTGGGTCAGCGTTGCCTGGGTGAACAAGGCTGCTGGCTGGCAGTGCACAAGTGCAGGCTCCTCATGCTTCCCTCAATGCTGCTAGCGCAGGCAGAAGCTCTCCCTGAACATTTGGGACAAGACCTCCCCAGGGCACAGCTTAGGGTGGGGGAAACCTCTGCTTTGTATGTGCACTGCTTGTCCTCGCTGAAATATAACCAGTGACAGGTGTTCAGTATGAATGAAATCTGAGTGGTGAGTCATTCCCCCAAGAAAGGCCTTGCTCAAAATTGTAATGCAGAAATGAAGTGTATTCCTTTTGGGCTTCTCCTGCTTGCATCCCTTCGTGTGCTGGTAGCAGGGAGGAGGTAGCCTCGAGTTGAAGATGTTTGTTCTAGTTATCAGCCTCTCTGGCAGAAAAGGCAATCACAGAGCCCGAAGCATTACTGGGATTCCCTGCTCTTTATTTATAGGTCTCAAGCACTGCCGAAAGCGACCAAAAGGAGAAAGTACTGGGCATACGGAGTGACGTCCAGCTTGCTCTGAGCAAAGCATGAATGGGGTGGTTGGCTTTGAGATCACACTTAATGCTGATGCAGTTAGCATAATAACACTCTCTAAATCATTCTTTTAGCAGAATCACTGGCAGATTTCACACAGATTTTGCAGACAGATAAATTTAAAGTCACTGTCTGAAGTGTGGGATAGATGGGATAATGGGTCTACTGAAAGATGTCAGCTTATTTATTAAAATTTGAGATGGTACCAAGTAGAAAGAGCTGATTGCTGTGGAATTAAATGGGCAATGAATATTTTCTCTCACTTGCATGAGACTTTTTCTGCCAGAGTGAAACATCTTGCTTTTTCTTTAGTCTTGGGCAGAGTTACAGCTCTGTTTTTTGGTCACAAGGCAGATAAAGCCAAATGCAAGGTATTGACTGTCAAAATCAGAAGTCAGGTCCTAGGCTTTGAGTATTTTGTGATAAGGATGAGTAAAGATCTCTTTGTGCATGTGAACTTTATCAGGCTCACTTCTTGATGGAAAAATAAGCATAAATAGTCTTATGTATGCCCAAGTATTTTAATTACTATATTCTCGTAAACCTTGAAATGTTAATGTTTTAAAGGGGAGCTGCTTTTTAAACACAGGCTGGGAGAAGGTATTATCTATCTCATCATTAACATCACCTTTCAGTCTGTAAAAGTCAGAATTGCATATACCATTTTAAATATACTTTCTGTACTTGCAGCAGGAAATGCAGGTAATCCATAGTTTTTCCCAGGTATATGTGCTCTTCATTCCTCTTGTGTGAGAAACATTTCCTAATTCTTTAGCTCCATTTTTTTTGCTGGTGTATGAAGACAAAACTTAATAAGAAACAGGTTAAACTCCTTGTAAAAATTGGGGGGGATATGGGGCTAGATTTTTAGACCTTTAGGCATCTAAAAGGCAAATAGGTTTACTTATATTCTTTTTTGCTCCATTTCAATTTTCATGGCAGTCAGACCTCCCATATTTGTTCTGGAAGTTTCAAAAGTATCTCATTGTGGGTTTTTTTAGCCTGCATATGCTAAATTTTTGTGTCTATTTATTATTACAGTTAGCAGTAGCTTCATACTTCTTAACCTAAATGCTGTCAATAATGTGTGTTTAGAGTATTGATCTATCAAGTACCCTTAAGGTAGCTACATTTGACTTGGATATTTATATTTCAACTTCAATTTGAGTAAGTCATAAAAATGTCTTATTTACTAAATCTCTTTGGTTTAAATATATCCAAAAGTATATGAACTACATAGCTATTTACATGCTGTGTATTTTCTGATAAGCATAGTACTAAACTGGGAGCAATGATTACACAGTCTGATCAACGCACCTGAGTGTAGGTAAACATGAGCGGCATTTCAGGAAAATAAAATAGAAATGGTGAATATATTTAGGGTTGACTATTTAAAATGAGTTTTTCCTGCTTGGTGTCTTGACTTATTGAAGCTAGAGATTTTTGAAATTGCTTGGTTTTGAAGTCCTGTATCCCAAAACTAATCTTTGTGTTGCAGTATCGCTAAACCAACCACAAAGAATAGGTAAGCAGGTTTTGCCAGGCTTGATTAAATCCAGTAACATTTATTTTTTCCTCAGTTAAAAGTGGATATAACTAACCTTTCTGCTCTTGAGTGTTTAATCTTTAAGAACTCCAGCTAAAACTTTGACCCAAGCATCAATTGCTGCTCCCAAGCTCCTACACTGAAGCTTTATCCCTCTTTTCTTCTGTGCTTTTCACACTTAAACATGTTTTCATCATGGTCGTACCTTTGAAGGTAACTGCGTTAATGTAGACTGGAGTTTTTTCATTCTCCAGATGTATCTTTGCTGCTCCTAAATATTGGGGGCTGGGGGGAAAGATGGGACTAAGAAGTCATAATTTGAAACTCAAGTTCACTAAAGCTAATCTTTGCTCTGACAAAGAAGTATTTCTTTCCCTCCCCTTCACAGTAAGCATTTGGGAAGTTTCTCACAGGTATAGGTCTTTCAGGAAAAATACCTAAAGTCTTGATAGTACCATAATTACATCCTGGGCAGTGCATAAAGGCACTGGCAGGGATCACTTGGTAATCCAGGCTCGGTTCTGTCTTTGCACAAGTTCTGCTCTTCTCTCCTGTGGGCGTTGAGAAACACCTTCCTTATAGTTCAAATGGCAATTAAGAATACTTTTCCAGAATTTCAAGTCGCTCGGCTAACAATGTGCCCAATGCTTCTCTGAAAGAAATTGCATGGAAATAACATGGATTATAACTGGTTCCAGTGATTTACCTTGGCATTGTCTGTTGTGGTACTTGTTATGCTCCTTGTAACTGTTGGATAGTGCAATAATGATGAGGTTAAATGAGGTGGGCAAATGCAGGTTAAATGATCTGTGATATCTGTTTTCTGGGCTTTAATTTTATTCAACAGCTAAAACAGGGCAGGGGACAGGAGGATGATGCTTTCCCAAAGCAGAACCTGAAATCATACTTTCACAAGCAGAATTACTAACTTTAGGTTTTCTCCTTAACAGATGTCTGAAGTTACATGTAAGAAATTAACTTGCTTAAGTGGCATACCAATTTTAACAAGGTTTTTGTAAGCCCGTATTGGTGAACACAGCAATATGGTGAAATGACACTGCAGTTGAAGGCTAGGCGAAAGGGTGGTAACTGCTGGGGAGGGTTATGGCCTCAGCAAAGATCAAACTTGCCAGGGAAAAAGTGAGTAGAAAATTCCTGTCAGTTCTCAGGATGTGTCCCTGTTAGCTCTGGTTATGGGAAGAGGGGCTGTAAGCACATAGCGCTGAAATGCATCATGATGTTAGCCTTGCTTTCAGTGGTGTAAACATGCAGCATGCAGCACAGAGGGGCAGCAAATGGCTGCTGAAGTCGTAGCTACCCAAAAAAACTGAGCTTTTGGTCTTTGTTTTGGGGCTGGGTGCTTTTGCTTTAGCCTAAATCCATAGCCTCACAACAACTGTTAGAAGCATGACCAGCAGCCTGCCAGTATATCCTATGAATGCTCGTCCTTCACCTTGTGCACCCTCTGACTACTGCCTTTGAAAGGGCACATGTTCTTCTAGAAGTCTTTGCTCAAACCATCCTGTTAGCTTTAGCCTTTCTCTAATGCAAGCACAGGCTTATAGCCTGCAGCCCTCCCCTAGTGTCCTTGGGTGAAATGCAGGCTAGTAGATGAATTCCAAGTGTTTAACAGAAAAATTACTCTGAAATATTTATTCAGTAATTGGGTTGAACAGCTTTTGCTCTCCAATTTAATCAACTCTTTTATACCTACTTCAAGGCTGCAGGTAATACTGAACTCAATATTTTGTATCTTACCTCTTTTGCATTATTCATAGCCTATTGTCTCTGTTCTCATCTTGCGAGATAAATGACCTCTGTTTTCAATAGTTAAGTTTGATTTATTCTTTCTTCAGCCTGTGTAATATTTAAATAGTTCCCAGACAGACTTGGAAGATAACTTCTCGAAGACACGAAGTGTGGGATTGCATTGATCTAGCATCCACTGATGCATCAAGATGACAGCATCCATTGAGGGGAAAGCGGACCAAGAACTTATATTTGAGGATTATAAATTGTCTCTTCCACAAACCAATTTTTTTTTACTGGCAATATTAGAAAACCAGTTCCTTTTAATCTCACCATGATGACTCATCTAGTCTGTGATACTATAAGGCTATCAAATACCAGAAGTTATATACTATGCTTTTTCTCAATAGAACTGTTCTAAGAAGTTTGTCTCTGCAGTTTATCCTGCTTAGCACAGCAATTGCTGGACTTGTATGCAATGCATATGCCCTATGCAACAGCCTGAGGGGCTGTGCTCCAGGGAGTGTCATGTATAGAGGTTAAACATAAATCATATAGAGCAGAATACATAAAGATTGGAGGGTTTAATAAATAGTGATGTCCTGGCAGTGTACCCTTGTACAGTGGGTAGTAGGATGGCTAAGGGTGAATGAGGAGTTTGGGGGAATAAAGCAAGAGCTGGTAGCACTGAAGCTTCACCCTTAGTATAAAAATGGACGTTTACAGGGAGCAAGACAAAAATAAAAATGGCTATTTGGAGCTGGATAGCATATTTTGACCTGTGTACTTTGTGCTTTCAGAGTTGGACAATCTTTTTGTGCTTGATGTCAGTGTCAAATCCTTCCTAAGGAGGAATAAAGTTTATTGACTGGAGGAAGAACACTTTCTATGTGCAGTACACTCATAAGTCGCGTGCTATTTACCTGAATTACCTTTTTTGGTGCTTTCCTATATGAAACCTTTCATTTGAAAGAACCTAATGAACAGTTTAAGTGCTGTGCAAACAGAGGGTTGTAGGGTAAGGCAGTGACCACTTGAGAAGTGACACAGCTAGTTTACACTCATTAGTTACTTTAAATAGGAAAAAGAATGTTTTCAATCTAGAGATGACTATTGAATGGCTCCTTGTGCAGGAGGATAAAGAGTGAGAGTGCGTGCATTCACACGCATGTGCCTGTGTTAGGGAACTGTTCTGCCGTGTCTGTTCTATTATTTCTTAATTTCTGGCAAGTCCTTGAAAATAGTTTTGTGATTAATTGAACTGTTGATGTACATCACAAAGCAGTGATCTCATTGATAAGCTTGCTAAGAAAGTACTTCTTCAACTACTGTAGCAAATTTAGCCAAGCATTGAAACACTTCAATTTTTTTTTTCTTGTTTCTGTGCCTGAAATATTTTAACTGCATTAAATATCCTTGGATATCTTTGTATGAGCCAGTGATAACTTTTCTTACGTCCATGAGCCAAGAAGCTAATGAAGGTTGCACAGTTAAAAAAAAATATTTTTCTTGGCCTTGTTGCTGTAAGGAAATGGTTGTGGAAGTTTCCCTGGATTGTAATAAAGAGCAGTGGGCGGTAGAACGACGAGAGGCAAGGACACCTGAAGAGGGTAGATGTTATGAAAGCCTGTCAAGAGTATCCCATTGAGCACAATACTGGGGTTTGGCAATTTGCTGTGGGATGTACTGAGCTGATAACACAGTACAGTCCAGACGACTGGGAACTTGGGATAGTAGAAGTAGGTATTGGTTTCCTTCCTCCAGTAAATCTGACTTGCAGTTCTAAAATGTTAAAATACTGTATGGCTGGTATCTGGGAAGAGGAAAAGCTTAACACGAATAACTGTTATGGCTGTCAGAAGGCAGCCTGCTGGATGGGGACGTTTTCGCTTGCTGACCACGTGCAAATGTGCTAGTGGAAAAAGAAATGCTGAAGCTGCTTATTCATGATCTATTGTCTGCTCCCAAAGGATGGGTTCCAGGTTCAGTTGCTGCACTCTTCCAGGCATTCAAGCAGTGTGCTCTGTGCAAGAGGATGAGGGTGACATTTGCACATCTTTTTGTGACCTGTTGAGAAGCCCTGAAATGAGGTGTGCTAAGGGTCAAATGAATATTTTTCAGTGCAGTATAGAAACAGGCTTCAAGTTTGTGCTTGACATTTAGTTACTGATTCCATTTTGAGTTCAGTTTTGATCCTAGTCTCTCCTACTCACTTCATACTACTGACTGATGTGGATTTGCTTCCTTCCACACACCATGAATTTGCTCCTGGAGAACTGCCACTGAGCCACCATTTCTGATGTACCAGTGTGAAAAATTCTTTTCCACTGTTTTATACTCCCAACAGCTTTAAAAAAAAAAAAAAAAGAAACGAATTCCCCAAACCCCAAAATGAAGTACCTGAGCCTTTTGCTTCAAAGCAACTTAGTATTTCTGCATATAAATAATCTCCCTTTCTCTTCTGTCTTCTTTCTCTTCCAGGAACGCAGGGTTCGTTTTCCCGATGCAATGTGACTTGAGCTCTTAAATATGTTGTTCTGTAGACTGGGGACTAGCAGAGGCATGTTCCACTCAATTTTTAAGCCAGAACTGGTAGCCTTTGACAAAACTACATAGATTTTCACTTTGACCCTAACCCTGTAACTCTTGACCAGTCAGGCAGTTATAAAGAGAAAACTTTAGCTTTTTTATTCCTGCCCATCTGTACAGAGGAGTGCGTGAAGTGCTTATGTTAGTAGGGTATGTATAGTATATGGTGTCATGAATGGTGTTTTGAAGACGCTGAGGTCAGAAGTGTGGTGGGGGAAGACAGTAAATAGGGCAAGGGCAGCCTCTCTCTTGCACATGAGAAGTGCTAGATGACTGGTGACAGCTGATGAAACAGCTGCAAATGTAATGTATGAGGTTGCCTAATATGTGGCATAGTCCAACCATGTATCACTTATTGTATTTTGGGTTTGCTCTGAAAAGATATTATGAATAAATCCAGATGACTGTGCTTTATTAGTCAAGTTCAAGACATGCTCGCTCACTGCCTTTCAAAGATGATTAGGTCTTGGAGTTTTAAGGACTCAGTTGGGGTTTTGTGATACAATAGAAATGCTCCCTAAAGATCTTTGCTTTCAGCTAGCTTTGGCTATGGAGAGCTCGTGGAAATGTTCAGGTTGACAGCAGAGCCAGTACTTGTAGGAACTGACCCCCTTCTGCTGTGCTGCCTGTACCTGGCAGACGTGTGGGTGCTTTGAAGGTGCTTGTCACTGTTTTATTTTGCACAGAAATGGGTTACTGATCTGAAAGCCTAGTTACCCCCACTTTGTTGGTCACTAGTGGGCCTGTTGCTCAGAACAGCAGTATGACTACAGCTTTAGCCACCTTTGTGTCAGGTGTGGATGTCACATGGACTGTAAAGATTTGTTTAATTTGTACTGAAGCCCTTGCTGCTTGTTTGCAAGCTGTAATTTTCCAGTACTATTTCTTTTTTTAAACACAATCTGAACTATGTATGAACTGGTTGAATAAAATCTCCGTTGTCCTGTACGTGTGCTTGACTTGTATCAGTTGCTTGCTACATACAGTAATCTGAATGGTGTTCTCCTTAAAGAAAAAAAAGAGGAGTACAAATGCACTAGTGCAGAAATATAAATTTACAGTAAAATAGTCCTCTTGCTCATCCTTGGATTTTTTGCTTTTGATGTATTAATATTTGTAATGCCTTAGGGTTACCTGAAGCCTGTATCTTTGTTTTTTGGGGTTTTTTTTGTTAGTTTGTTTGGTTTTTGTTTTTCAAAAACAACAATAAAAAAAAACCTCTGCTCTTTCAGCTTGTGTAGGGTTCTACAAAACTGTTCATGTATTACAGTGGCATGGATGTCCATGAGCTGCCCTAATGCTACCATTTTTGGTAGCTCATGAATTTGCTACCCATCTTGTTCTTTTTGGTAGCCATTGAAGCTGCTACCAGATGATGGCTGCAGAAATGATGGTGGCAGAAGCTTGAAACACTACCACGCTCTTGCAAAATGTTGTAACTACACAAATCATATATGCTGTCAGCAACAGTTTTAAAATAAGTCAGCTGACTTTGAGTACTTTCTCCTATTCATGCAGTTTGTTCCATGGCTGCAGTGGTTACTTTTAAGATGGCCCTGGTGCCTTCTACAGAAATGCGCTAACCCCCTGCCCTGTGAAATGCTGGCAGACTGTACTTGGCTGACATGTTAAGGCAAATAGCTGCTGCAATGATCAGCAAAGCACTGACAGTCTGTGTTGTATTTTAAGGTACAGGTCAGTAAAGGAGACCTTTAAAAGCCCATTCGGAATTTGATTTGATTCCCCAGCTGTGCCAGGTTAGCTGCTTCTCCATGGCCCTGGGCTGTAAACTCTGCTATTATGCCAAAAAGAGGGGGAAAAAGGATTCCCAGGATTGGCTTGCAAGAGACCTTGGTTTTTTTTTTCTTGCAATGTGGTAAAATAGTATAAGAAGCATTCATTGTGTTAATACTTTAGTGATTTCTATCATGTGAGATTCCTTTTAAGGGATATGGAATATCTTTGCTTGGTCTCTGTATCAGACTCTTCTTGTTCCCAGGTGCTGTAGCACATAGAGGAAACGAAAAGGTGCTAGTCACCCAAATGGCTGTTGTGAAATGTACCTTCTGTGAAAAGCAAACACTGACACTAGTTTAAAGCCTCCATTAGTATGTCAACCTTCACTACAAGCAAGCTCTTTGCTTTTTTTACTGTTGCCAAGGGCCAGACAAAGCCAGTTATTGCACAGAAGGCAGCTAATCAGGGACACCTGTCTGCGTGAGTGAACTGATGTTTCCAGCTCTTCACATGGTCCACCATTAGTAAGAAACTTCATGTCATTCTGGCAGTTAGTAAATCCCTGCTGCTGTACGGACGCTGTGCAGGTGTATGTGTTCAGGTGTATGTGTTTGCATAGCTTTGGTGTCCACCGTCAACCAAGAACTTCACAGGCCTATCTTTCTTTGAAATGGAGGTTTGCATGTCTGCTCTTTCTGTACAGCATTAGAGTTAGGTTGCAATGTATCTATTGAAAATCAAACCAAATAACTAGGTGAAATTTTATATAGAACAAAGTAGACATGAATTTTGAGGAAGCTCAGCTGAGCAAACAGGATCTGAATGAAAGAAGATACTCACAGCTCAGAAATAACACTACATTTTCAGGTGCTTTTCAGTCATGGGCCGGACTGCAAAATGCCTGCTGTTGTGGTTGTAAATCCACTGCTACAAAATCTGGACTTTGTAACTGCCTTTGATTCTCACACCAACAAGGAAGAAAGACTTAGTGTTTCAGAGGCAAGGTGTGGAGGGAATGAGTTGCTGAAGCAACTGCTAAGCAGGTAGTTGGCAAAGTCAGTAGCTATGGCTGCTGCAGCAGAAGGCCTTGGTGTCACAAACTTCTGCAGAATGGTTCCTCTATGCAAATTAGTGTTTGGATAGAATGTTTTCCCAGAAGGAGGAAACAGCTGTTTTGAACTGACCTGTTCATGACTCCTTGACAATTGATTTGGGCACAATGACTTGTTCAATGATTTCTTACTGTTTACTTAACTACTTAATTTGGGATCCTTGAAGGAATTACCAGGTGGAATAGGTGGAAAAACACTCCCTTCATAGAACTTATCCAGCTGTCATGTGGTTTTTGAAATAAGCTTCTTGCTAGACACTGTACTGTCTAACTTCGTGTTCATTTGAGTTAGTCTGCTTCCAAATACATGTGAGGCACAGGAGCCTTTTTCAGGTAGCAGTGAATGACTGAACATGGTATATTTTCTTCTAATGTGGTAGACGCGTAAAGCAGCATTTCAAAGTTGGAGCTGATGGGCTCTAATACTCTTTGCTAGAAAATGCCACAGGAAGTCTCAGACTTCAGGGTGTAAAAATGAAGTAGGAAGGGTCTTTGCACAATCGGTGCTTAAGTACACAAAACTGATGGTCTTCTGCTCGGCTGTTACAACTCATAGTGCTAAGTGCACTCTATGGAGTGCACTTACTCTACAAGAGTGCTGAGGGAGCTGGTGGAGCAGCTTGCCAAGCCACTCTCCCTCATTTATCAGAAGTCACGGGT
>NW_008824986.1:219001-219565 GCF_000699105.1 Pygoscelis adeliae | reverse complement strand
TATCCCTGGAAGTATTTAAAAGACGTATAGGCGCTTAGGGACATGGTTTAGTGGGCATGGTGGTGTTGGGTTGACGGTTGGACTTAATGATCTTAGAGGTCTTTTCCAACCTTAATGATTCTATGATTCTATATGTGTAGTAGTGCTACTGAAGTTACCCAGTGATGGTTCCAACATCTAGCTGTTGTGTTGTCCTTCCCAGGTCACCTTGGATGCAGGATGCCAAGCAGGTTGGACTAAAGTTATGGCTGCTTGTCTTGCCTCTGTTGTTAATGATAAAGTGTATATGGTTCCCCAAGCAGTGCTTTATCAGCTCTAGTCGTATGCCTACGCAGTCTAAGCATCAGTGGGGGTGGTTTCTCTGGAGTGTGTGTGTGTGTGTCATGCCTCCCCCCCCCCCAAAATTGAGCATTGCTCTGTCAGATGGAAAAGATACCACATGTCAGCTAATGATTTGCTTAATAGTGCAGTTAAGCACCAGTGCAATCAATCTAGTGACAGAGTTAAAATTATCTCCTAATTGCATTGAGAATCAAAGAATTCCTGGCTTGTGGGGGGAGGAGG
>NW_008824986.1:214374-218987 GCF_000699105.1 Pygoscelis adeliae | reverse complement strand
TACTTTTAAATGCAATACTAGGAAGGTTTGGGGCATAAAAGGCAGTTTGTGTTACCCCATTAAGGTGAGCCTGATACTTGTGTGTTATCTCTAGCCAGATCAGAAGGAGGATTTTAAGTCTCTTGCTGGGCTGAAAATGGTGTGGGAAAGCTTATTGAAATCTGTTTCAGGCTATGCAGACTTTATTTCTGTTTATCTTTCTAACTTCTTTTTATACTAACTCCATGAGTACTGGTTTTTCTTGCCCAGAAATAAGCCACTGCCTAAACTAGCGTCAGAGGTATTGGTTCTCCTGTTCAATTCTTTTAAATGGGGGGGTAGTGGGGCAGTCACACAGCACCTCGCTGTAAATCTTCCAGTACCCAAAAGGATATAAGGTGGACCTCTACAAAGCTGCAGGGGCTTGTTTGTGACTTGGCAGCGTGGAGGTGGCTGTGAAAGAAACATCCACAGGGGCTTCTGCAGCAAATAGAATCATAGAATCATAGAATCATTAAAGGTTGGAAGAGACCTCCAAGATCATCGAGTCCAACCATCAACCCAACAACACCATGCCCACTAAACCATGTCCCTAAGCGCCTCATCTACCCGTCTTTTAAATACTTCCAGGGATGGTGACTCAACCACTTCCCTGGGCAGCCTGTTCCAATGTTTAACTACTCTTTCAGTAAAGAAATTTTTCCTTACATCCAATCTAAACCTCCCCTGGCGCAACTTGAGGCCATTTCCTCTCGTCCTTTCGCCAGTTACTTGGGAGAAGAGACCGACACCCACCTTGCTACAACCTCCTTTTAGGTAGTTGTAGAGAGCAATGAGGTCTCCCCTCAGCCTCCTTTTCTCCAGGCTAAACAACCCCAGCTCCCTCAGCCGCTCCTCATAAGACTTGTTCTCCAGACCCCTCACCAGCCTCGTTGCCCTTCTCTGGACACGTTCCAACATCTCAACATCCTTCTTGTAGTGAGGGGCCCAAAACTGAACTCCGTATTCGATTGTTCATCAAATACCAACATCCTGGTACGCAGCAAGGGACCGTGATGCTGATGACAACTGTCATGCGGATCAGTGAAGTAACAGCACCACAGGGTGAAGTTGAGTTGGCTTTGCATGCTCGTGGCTTTCAGCCAGCAGGGACAAGGAGTGCTCTAACTTCCTGCTGTAATTTCTGGTGGGGGTTGAGGGGTTTAAAAACCAAGGAAGCTGCCTCCATCCAGGGAAATTACATACAGATCTGTCACTTTGGTAAGAGGAGTGATTTGGACAGGATGCTTTCCTAGACATCTTGCTGCTCTGGTGAAACCAGATATTTAATCTTCCTTCATTTATTAGGCAAGACTTTCTGTCTGGAAGATGCAGAATTCCAAAACAGGAGTTTCAAATTAGCTGAGTTAAGAATAATAAATGTGTGTAGGAAAACTCCCTCTCCCAGAATAAGTCCCTTCAACTGCCCACATGCTTTCCTACAAACTTGTCGGCGGGTTTTCACACCAGCCCCCAAAACCAGAAGGGTGGTGCTTCTTCAGTGGTGTTGGAGATGATGCCTCTGAATTTTTCAGTGGTCTGGAGGATGGAGGTTTTGGCAAGCCTTTGGTAATCCAAAGAGTCGTGGTGTCAAACTCATTAAATTTCATGTTCTAAATTTAAATCCATTTTCCCTTTCTACAATAGGCAAGGAAGAAGGCGAGGAGAACAGCAGTTATTACTGATTAGACATATTACTGTGTAATGTTGGTTTGTCAAACTTGCTTCTGTATAATCAAATATACTGTATATATTATATACATTATATACTGTATATATACTGTATATATTAATAACAAATTGCGCCTACCATGAAAAATAGAACAGGTTTCGCTTACAAATGTTTCCAAACCCATGACCACTGACAGACTATGTTCTAGCCTGTAAAACTGTTACTGTATCTCTTTGCTATGGTTATTAATTAGAAAGTTGAAATACCATGTTTTGTTAAGTCCCTGACGGTAGCAGCCCCCTGGTGTAAGTAGGGGCTTGTGACAACTTAAAACTGGTGATGGTCTCATTCAGAAAGGCTGGAACAGGCCAGTGTTTTCCCAGTCTTTCCAATGCAGCATAACTTCATAAATACCTTCTTAGCTGTTGCATGCCCAGAATCTCTCAGTGCCACCAAAAAATCTGGTGAACTTAAGTTATTTCTGTTGCTCTTGTCTGTTAGCATATTGGAATGAATCTTCCTTGGTTTCTAATATGGAAAAGAAATTTGTCCTGAGAGGAGAAAAGTGTCAGTCGCGCACCACCCATGCGTGATTTCACAGACTGTATTCAAACTCTTTCAATTGTAACTTAGTCTTAATTTTTTTTTCCAAGATAATAGTTATGTTCTTGAATTACAGGAGCACAATGTAGAGATGAGACTTATGCCTTTTCAAATTAGCTTCAAAACACTGAAGTACACTGTGCCCACTATGAGAAAGGGCAAGGTAAAAGGATTTTTGTTTGCTCTACAACCTCCTTATTGATAATAGCACAAGGTTACTTCAAATGCCACCGCACAAATTGTGCTTGTCTATGGACAAACCATGTCGTCTTGTTATCCGTGTGGGATGTACTCTGGCTGAGTGGATTTGCTGTGTTTTCATATTCCTGAAAAAATACTGTTTGTAGTTGGTGCAGTGTCCTGCTCTGCTGTGCAGCATTGTAGCAAGGCTGTGTTCCTTCCGTTTTGCTGCTCTATGACCATGCTGGCTACTGCTTTTCAAGCCATGCTTTGTGCTTTTTTTGTTTTCCATCATGACTGCTTTCCCTCCGAAATTAGTGATCTTTGATATTTAATCTGGTCTTGATATAAGTATTACTGGTTTATGTCTAAAACAATGGTCTGCTTTCCCACTGATTTTGCTTCTAGAGGTCTCTTATGGAATTGCCTAGTATTCAGCTGGACAGCCACTTATACTGCTTACAGACAGCTGTTTTAGTATTTCTCTTAATGCTTTCCCAAGGGCTAATGTGTTTTCACTGCTGTGCTGAGAAAGCTGAAACTTTGTGCTATCTGAATCAGTTCAAGAGTGCCATCAAGGGACTTCGTCTCTGCAAATAAAAACTGTTTGGTTGGAAGTGTCTGGGCCTCGTACCTGAACTCTTAACTAGTAATGCCTTGCTGTTTTCTGTCTCGTTTTAGTAATAAGCTTTGTCTGTACTTAAAAAAAATTAAAATTAGTCATAAGAGGAATCTGCTTTCAATGTCTCATGAGAATATTTCTGGACATGCAAGCTTTTAGCAGATACAGTTGGAAATAATCATGACTAGCAGCTGTGACAGCTAATTGTGGTTCACTTAAATGTTGTTTTGATCCAGTTCACCCATCAGTGAAGTAGTATAAGCAGGCAGGGATGAAAGAAACCAGTTGTAATGGAGTCCTAACCCTGAATCATTCTCCCTTTGTGTCTGGATCTTCTAAGTTTGTTGATAGGTATTTTGGAGATGATTGCGAGCTGTGCCTCGGTGCAAGTACAACACTGCAGAACTGTGAACCCAGCAGACTTCACAAGCACAGGACTGCTTTGAAGACAAGGCAGAGTCCTACCAGCATGTCAGCTGGGGAAACTCGCGCTCTCCATCGTTTGTTCACTCAGTACAGCCAAAATAAGACTACAGCAAGACTCAGATGGAAACTCCGACCTGCTTTAAGATGATGGCATCTTAAAGTGGGAAGTGGCCTTAGTGTGTAGGACTTCAGCTTTTCTCGTTAAGGAATGACCCAAACTGACTGGTCCCGGTGAGGTTCTTGATAATCTCGTGGCGCATTTAGCCTGTTCTCGCTTGCACACGTGAAGTCCCTGTAATGCAGACAGCATGACCGAGTAACAGTGTAACTTGTCTCCAGTGCTGTGACTGTTCTGTAACAACTTGCTTGCACAGCCTGGGTGGCTGGAGGGGGAAGATTTTCAGCTGTTTGCTCCCTGGCTGACACCAAGGCGGGGGGGGAAGTTGTCGGAAGAAGGTGGTATGTATCTGGTAAACTGTGGGGGCTTTTACCCAACTTGCATTAGCACAGGCTGCGGACGTGTGTGAGGTGGTACAGTTGTGTGGTGGCAGACAGAGGCTCTCCAGCTTCTTAAGACTATCCCTGTAGAGAAGAAACCTAGGATTCAAGGTTGAAAGAACTTTAAGTAATAGTTAGCATTGGATCAAAGGAAAAGTCCTAGTTCCCAGGCCTATTTACTGCAGTGAAAAAGCATTAAAAAGATTCTTGGAAAGAGAAGCATGGAGAGCATCCTATTCTGCACAAGCTGAGCCAGCCTCCTTGCTTGGATCAAAAGCATATGTTTTTAAGTCCTTACCTTGATGCCTGTCCCTTTGTGTTTTTTCCACAGAGGCTTTTTTGCTCTGTTTCATGTGTATATTTAATTTTCCTGAGAAGAATGATTCAATTTTTATTAACTAGCTGAGACTGCCAATGAAAATACAAGCTGTAAAGGTGTCTCAGACAGCTTGTATAATTCATAGAGTCACAGAATAGTTTGGGTTGGAAGGGACCTTTAAAAGTCATCTAGTCCAACCCCCCTGCAATGAGCAGGGACATCTTCAACTAGATCAGGTTGCTCAGAGCCCCATCCAACCTGACCTTGAATGTCTC
>NW_008824986.1:212465-212850 GCF_000699105.1 Pygoscelis adeliae | reverse complement strand
CTTTGCCTTGTGGGGCTTGGGTGGTGAGGCTTGGGCACTTGCTGCTGAAGACTGAGAGTCATTGAGTATCTCCGCCTTCTCCGTGTATCTGGGTAACCAGGTCTCCCATTTTGTTCCGGAGAGGGCCCACATTTCCCCTCGTCTTCCTTTTATCCCCGACACACCTATATAATCTTTTCTTGTTGCCCTTGATGTCCCTGGCCAGATTTAATTCCATCAGGGCTTCAGCTTTTCTAACCTGATCCCTGGCTGCTCGGACAATTTCTGTGTTCCTCCCAGGCTACCTGTCCTTGCGTCCACCCTCTGTAGGCTTCCTTTCTGTGTTTGAGTTTGTCCAGGAGCTCCTTGTTCATCCATGCAGGCCTCCTGGCGTTTTTGCCTGACT
>NW_008824986.1:192673-212405 GCF_000699105.1 Pygoscelis adeliae | reverse complement strand
TTCCCTCCAGGGCTTTGTCCCATGGCACTCTGCCAAGCAGATCCCTGAAGAGGCCAAAGTCTGCTCTCCTGAAGTCCAGGGGAGTGAGCTTGCTGTGCGCCCTTCTCGGTGCCCTAAGGATCTTGAACTCCACCATTTCATGGTCACTGCAGTCCAGGCTGCCCTTGAGCTTCATGTTCCCCACCAGCCCCTCCTTGTCGGTGAGAATAAGGTCCAGCATAGCACCTCTCCTCGTTGGCTCCTGTGTCACTTGGAGAAGGAAGTTATCATCGATGCATTCCAGGAACCTCTTGGATTGCTTATGCCCTGCCGTGTTGTCATGGCAAATCAGAGCGAAATTGTAAATCGCTGCCTTCTAGGCCACTGAACACCTACCACAATATATTAAACCTAGTTTAATTGATTTGGAAAAGCTTTAAGGAAGTGACCTAGCCAAAGATCTCCCACTACTTTCCATTCCAAATCCCCCTCTCCCAGGATAATCTCTTTTCCCAGGGCTGTTGATTCTTAAATGGTCTTAATGGCTAGAAAAATGACCATTTTGCTAGTTGCATTGTTTCCAAGGCTTCTCAGTCTCTTGATATGAATTAAACTTCAGTGTTCATACTGGAAAGAAGTGTGAACTGCAAACCCTTTTGTTGCGTGCGTATCTTTCTGGTTTACAGACTATAATTTGGCAAGCAGTTCAAATCAGCTTTTCAAGGCTGGCTGTTGAAAACTGATTTGTTTTGTGTTGGATCTTCCTTGTGTCTTATTCTTTGGATGAAGCTGCAACAGTTTCTGTGGGAAAAATTTTTAGATGGTTAGAGGTATAAACGCAGTAAATGTTAGGTTCTGGATTTTTAAAACAAAAGAAAAATACTTGAGCTGAAACAATCTAAAAAACTGCAATTAAAATCCTACTATAACAACCATTGTGATTTGGATGATATAGAATTAGTAGAAAACAGTATTTTTAAACTGAAAAACAAAATGGAACCAAGTGTTTGGGAACTCCTTTCATAATGCTCCCCTATAATCCTAGTTTATCATGTGTACTGGTAGTGGATAACCTGATAACCATTGAAAACGTGTAGAAAGTTTTTGGTCTGTTTTTCTTTAAGGTTCTTTAAGTAGTTATTTAACTTAGAGGCATTGACTTAATCATTATATAAACTAAAGGTGTGTTTGTGCATAGTGCATGTGTTCATAAACCCAGTTTCAACTAGTTTCCCTAAGATAGAGGAGAGAGGTCCAGGAAGTGACAGAATTAATTGGTGCTGATGAGGGCCTGGCCGCAGGCTCTGCAGTGGCACCTAATGGGGAGAAGCTGCCCTTCATTAGGGTGTTCAGCCTCTTGTCCAACCTCACTCAGCTTGAAGGACATGACTGAGCTTTCTCTGAGGGCAGCACTGGCTGTCAGATGAAATGACAGACCTTAGTTACTAGTTTTCCTGAAACTTTGTTTGGCTGTTAGTGCTTCTGTCATGCTTTCATGTGTTGAAGTATAATAACGCTGTTCCGTTTTGTAGTACAGTAATTCCGTGCAGGAGATGCTGAAATGAATAGCTTTGAGCTAGTGAGTTCTACGGGGAGATGCTGTTACAGTCATTTCCTTTATCAATGGTCAATTAAATAAAAACCTTTTGGTCTCTGGGTCTCCTTATCTTCCCAGAGATGACTGATGATGAAGTGGTCAGTGCAGGCAGTGGAGTTCCAGTCAGACCCATTTGCTGTTGAGGTTGGGAATAGGTGGGTTTGGGGAGCAGTCCCATGGATGATAAATGCTTGTCTCCTCCAGAGGAGCAGGATCGAAGTGGCTCTTCTGTGTGCTCCCTAGCCAGGCTGGAACTATAACACAATGGTGTTGAGGAGCTTGGGAAACACTAAGTTTGTGTTTCCGAAACTACACAAAACGCTATTGGGTACCATATAGTTGTTCCTTGTGCTCTACAGAAGGGGTCAACCCCAGTTTCCTGTCTCCTCACAGAAATGAAGTGAGTTCATCTCCAGTGAGATGAACTGAGGAAAGTCTAACTGGGAAACCTTCAAAATGGAATTTAGCATGTTATTTAGACATCAGGTTCAAAATAAGTGTGTTTGTGTTCTTACTGCAGTTCATTAGTATGTCAGCAAAGATCTGCCTCTGCAGAGCACTGCCTTTCATTTGTGTTTAACTTCCGCTGAGTTGCCTTCTCTAGGCGCATACCTATGGCATGCAGTAGGTGAGCATTGCGCCATTTCCTCTCTCAGGGTGGAGGTGGGAGGCCATCCTGTGAGGCCTCCTGTGAAATAGTCAGGTACAAGGTACATTGTTAACTAAAGGATATTAAACATTAACATATAGGGATATTAAGTTCACATAGAAGTTTCCTTGATCTGTGGCCTGGTAGCAAAACAAAACAATGGTCCTTAGTGGCTTTAAAATATTCATATATTTTTCTTGGAGTTTTCTTAATTTTCTTCTGTTGCTCTCATATAACAATAACTTGCCAGGGAACATAAGTGATTTAGAAGTCAGAATTGCACAGTAGCAAATCTTACGGCAGATAGCATATCTAGGGGAAAAATGTCAGGCATCCACTCTTAATCAAATGGAAGATTTTTCCAGGGCTTCGTGATAAGACGTGTGTGGGACTAGCAAAAGGATTGATTTTTTTTTTACTGTACTAATCACACCTGGTAGTGAACTGATGCAAACTGAACGTAGACAGCAAAGAAGCATGCCAAGCTGAATGTCCTAAGCTTTGGCATTTCTTACATAAGGAACCTGGCCAATGTTAATTGGCCACGGGTATTTGTAGCTGTTTATCAAACCTATGTTTTTTGTTTTAGGACCTGAACTGAATGTGAGAGTATCTGTAAAATTTATCTGGCACTTCTGGGTCTTAAAATACTTTTAAACTCCCCAAATAAGTGGGGAGTTAACAGTCCTCATAAAGGATTCAATCCTAAAGCTAATTCAGTCTCCACACTTACCCTGTAAGGCTCAGCATCTGGGAGAAGGAACTACTTCTTATCTTTAATGCTTGGACTGAATTGATGTGACTTTGTTGGGTACAAAAGAACTGCCTCTTACTGTCTGAGGCATTCCTCCGCAAAGATTACTTATGTTTCTGCTCCACTGGTTCCCTTTTTGGACCAAACCCAGGTAAGGTTAGATAGAGAGATATGAGATTTTTTTGTGTTGTTTTTTTCTGCAGGAAAATGAGCAGGGAATTGATGGTGTAGGACTCCCCCAGTACTGGGAAGTACTGTGCTGCTGTGGTTTGCAGAATGTTGTACCTCTCTATATTTCAGTGTGCAGCTTCTCTGAAGCTGTATGTATGCTGGCCCTGACTCCGAAGTCTGCAGGAGCCTGGTGTTTCTTTTCAAGAGCTGAAAGCAAGTTCCCTCGTTTTTGAGTTTACTTCCCTGGAAAACCAATGCGAGTTGGCTGCTCCCCGGCACAGACTGAGGCAGAAGGAAATTCCTTGCACTTGCGGAAATCACACTTCATAACTCTGCTTATTGTTTCATTCTTGATGTTGTAAGTGCCAGGGATGTGTCATTCCTCACCGGGAAGCTCTTTATGTGGTATGGCAGCAAGGTGGGAGAAGAGGGGTAAGAGCTCTTCTTTTAAACTGGCTATAACAAAGACCAAAGTAATTGCGTATTGGGGTTGGTAAGTGCTAGAGGCAGGAAAACAAACACCAAACCAAACAACAAAACAATAGTGAACTGCCCTGGGGGAATCGCTGAGGGGAATCCATCTGATTCCTTCGCTCTGCTTATATGATCTTGAGCTGTGAATGGCTGAGGGAGACAAAATCATGAACCCTGAAATCAGCGGGATCAAAACTCACTAAATTCTTCAAACTGCTTTTTAAACCAGTGTTGGAAGCCCCTTTAATTTGAGAAGAGAGGTACCATCCTTTTCAGTACCGGAAGATTTAAGTAGTGAATCTGGAAATTAGGGAAAAGAATTCAGCTCTGCCTCGTCTTTGTGCTCAGGTTTAAAGCCAACAGAAGCTTAAATGTATCATGGTATTTTGTTTGGTTTCTGTTTTTTCAAGCCTTCAGAATGCAAGGGAATTAAAATTCTCAGCTTTTTTTCCAGTAACCATGAGGGCTGTATTAAAGAAATGGAATTCAAACTTACTGGAATCCTACTCCAGGAAAGCAAAAATATTTTCATAGTGAAACCATAATCTGGCATCACAAAGTGCAAGGGAGATGTTCCAGCCCTGCTTTGGGTTGCCTGCTAGAGGTAGGAAGGACTGTGTGAAGTCTGGATGAAAGAGGGAGTATGGTGGTCTGGTGTACTGTGGCTATCATCTGTTTCAAGTAAAGTAGGAATAGTGTAATTCTCTCTAAGTTGTTGATGTTTGCAATAAAATTAAGAATATAGACTGAGAAAAGGTTTTGGTTTTTGGTTTGGTTTTGGGGTTTTTTTGTTGGGGGAAAAGTGATGTGGATGGTGACAAGGGAAGCACCTGTTAAAAGCAGTAGAGGCTGCTTGACCAATGTGCTTAACATGTCTGTTAAACTTTTTCCCTTTCCATTACCTCCTCTTCCCTCTTTTGCCCCCAAGAGGCTCTATCAAAGCTATCAAAAGCAGTGATGTTCCTGTTATAAGGCTCATCATTGCAGCATCTCCACAGCAGCAGTAACGCCTCGGAGAAAGGTGCAATGAAGGAGCAGTTGCTTCATCCCTTTTTCTTTTCCGCAAAGAATGAATCTCCTTCCTCCTACCCCCACCTCTTCCTGGACACTGTGGATTACCTGTTTCTTTTTAGGCAGATGGGCAAAAGAAGCAGGATGAGAAGGGTATATTTATAGCTTACCTCCTGTTTATGTTCCTTTCCTGGCAGATGTGATGAAGCTCTGTACTAATGCTGGAAGAAGAGAAAATTCGGGCAAGAATGAGAAGTGTGGCAAATGAAGACCATTTGCTAATGTGTAGGTCGTACGAAGTGCTTCCAAATGCGAAGATTAACACTTCCCACATCTTACTGGCATTGCCTTTTTTATGTCTGTGTCCTCAGCCTGATTTTAAAACAACAACAAAAAACCCCCAAAAAAACCCAAAACCAAAGAGGAACAGTATTGCAGTTCAGACAGGTTCTCATTTGCTTGACCTTCATCTGCAGAAACATTGCCCTGTAGAGGCAGTGGGTGCGAAATGTTCTTTTTGGGGCAAAATCTGACCTCTCGAGTGGGATGTGAGCAAGGGCGTACTGGCAAAGAGAACAAGAAATGAGTTCAAGCCAGTGGGATTTAATCAGGCAAGTGCTCAGGTCCTGGGAGACAAGCTGTATGGTTTTAAAAGGCAGCAGTTTGGAGTTGTTGGAAACCCAGAGAAAATTGTGCTCGGGGTGTGGGGCTCCTTTGCTGCAGCCATGCTGCAGGAGGAGCATGGCTTTTCCTGCCATGCTCCCCTCTCTGGCCAAATGTTTGGGGGTTTTGCATGCCAGCTTGCTGCAGGGGAGCAAAGCGGTGTGGTTTGAGTGTTACCCTTGCAAGTGCAAGCGCTGTTTTATTGTGTACCAGGCTCTCAAGCAGAAGCACAGTGTGTGCCTTGAAGGAAATACTTCACATAGTATTTACTATGCGAACATATCCAGAGATAGTAGCAAAAAGTCGGAGGAAGTCTTCTATACAAGGTTACTGATTTGTTGAACAAATCCCTGGTAAAGTTGGGCTCAATTTCAGAGGAAGATCGAGATTTTTCAAAGGGAAATCATGGAAGCAGGCCAGGGTGTCCGGGTGTGTCAGAAGAACGGAGGTGGCAAAGTAGGGGGTGAGAGATGCAGGCAGAGATCTCTGATGCCAGGCTGGCCTGGTTTTCTCTCTTTGGAGGTTTCTGAGGAAGCCAGGGAAGATGCTGAAGAAGGCATTTGAAATTAGCGGGGCTGCACCTGGGTGCTAGTAGCAGCAGGATCCCTCTTCGCTGGTGTCGTGGGTGTAAGGGCCACTGTCAAGTCTTCTCCCTGTCCCCTTGCTGTCCTCAGGCCCGTGTGAGGGACTACTGTAGGAGTCTTTCTTGTCTGGGAACTGAAAAGGTCTTCTATGTGCTCAGACCCTAGCATTGGTTCATATGTGAAGGACTTCATTTGCAACTTTTGCTTTAATAGTTATTGTATTGGGTGCCCAGGCGGCTGGCAGTGGGGTTGAGGGGTCTCTGAGGAGAGGCTGGGGCTGCCTCAGGCTGTTTCCAGCAGGTTATGGTGGTCCCTGGTGAGGCACAGCCCAGCCCCTCAGCCCTCAGTGATGGTGCCACAGGGAAACTGAGGTAAGAAAGGGGGGAAAATGCTGGAAAAAGGAGAGGAATGAGAAAGTAAGTGAGGAACAGCCCTGTGAGCACGAAGAAGGAGGAGGTGCTCCAGGCACTGGGGCAGATACTCCCCTTCCACCTGTGGGGAGGCCATCGTTGGGCAAGTATCCACACTGCTCCGGCATGGGGCTCTCCATGGGCTGTGGCACGGATGTTTCCAGAAGGAACCTCAATTTCCCCATGCCTCTTGAGGGGATGAAGAATTTGGAATGAAGGGTCCTGAGGCGCTTAGGGACATGGTTTAGTGGGCATGGTGTTGTTGGGTTGATGGTTGGACTCGATGATCTTGGAGGTCTCTTCCAACCTTTAATGATTCTATGATTCTATAAGGGGTAAAGTGGGTTGTGGAAAAAGGTGTGAGGTGGGGTGAGAAGGTGTGTTAATTTCTGTCTCTCACTGTTATCTACTTTAGTTGGCAATAAATCAACATTCCCCAAGTCCAGTCTGTAATACCTGTGACAGTGATTGGTGAGTGATCTCCCTGCCTTTACCCTGACCCTTGAGCTTTTTCATTGTGTTTCTCACCCTTCCCGGACATCCTGTTGAGGAGGAGGATGAGAGAGCGGCTGGGTGGGCAGCTGGCCACGGTCAACCCACCACAGTTGTATGTGCTTAAATCCAGTAGGAGGTTATGTACCAGCACAAAAATACTAGTGGTTTTGATAAGTTACTTATCATGGAGTTTGGACAGAAGATTTCTGGTCAGAACATGGTTTTGCTCAGTGTCTCCTCTGCTTTGCAAACACAACTGGTGTGAGGGGTAAGCAAAATGGGAAGACAAAACGGGACCCAATGGCTTACAATGAAAGTGCTGTTTCAGAGAGATCAAAATGTAACAGACTTGAGTGCAGGAGTAGAAGTAGTTGGAGCCCTGAAGTGAGGGTAAGATCAATAAATGGAGCTCTTCAGCAGTTTTGAGGTGGTGGCTTGGGTTACTGTGATTTTTGTCACTGAGATGCTAGCCAGGAGGTTTTAGGATAACCACTGTTAGAGCCAGGGAAGACATTCAGTTTTTCATGCTGTGAAAGTCGGGATAGAGAGGAAAATAGCTGTTGCTTGTTGGAAAAGGTGAGCTGCTTTGTGTCTGACTTAAGGCAGCCTCATTTAAAGGAGGCACTTCATAAATTGTAAAATAGATGTTGCAGCTGGCCCTTGCAAATGTATCTCTTACATGGTAAGAAATTTTTACACGGAAGAATGCTGTCTTTCACAAAAGCTCTGCAGCTTTTGCTGCGCTGGTACTCCAGGTAATGAGTTAGCAGCATGTTTTACTTGTGTTCTAGATCAAGATACTCACTTTTTCCATGCTTGGGGTGTTTTTTTCTGGACAATTTCTTTTCTGATTTTAATTAGGGTTTGGAGACTTTGTACCCCGAAGTTGTTACCATTCTATCATTGATAATTACATAAAGTGCAGAACATGAGCTCTACCAGATTGCTCCCTCTTTTCCCATCAGAGAGCACTCGCTGGTAGATAAAAGGCTGTTTTTTCCAGTAGGGCTTTGATTAACTTTGTCACCCATGTAGAACTGAGATAGCTACCTTAGGACCTATAGAGATGCTGTTATTTTTACCTTTGGATTGTCCAACGTAGACCTTCATAAGGCTGGAGGAAGTGTTTGTTTTAGCCAAAGGAGTGGGACTTCTTTTCTCTTGCTCCCTTAATCATTCTGGGAGCAAAGCTGCTGCGTAACCCTGAGTCTCTTAACATGCATCTTACTGCAGATAAGACAGGAAACGAAGGATCGAATAGATGTGAAAAGTGAATTCCTGCTTCTGTTCTCTTGAGACCCAGAAAGTTATTCTAGTGCTGAAAGCTGCTGATTTCAGTGGTCTGGCTTCGGTGCTTTTCACACTCCAAATACCGCTTATTTTGCAAGTGGTGGACAAGTCTGTCTCAATTGAAACCTAGATGTAGTTATTCTATGCTTTGATGCTGAAGTGGTGAGCTGTTGACTGTTTATCTGCAGGCAAACAGTCGTGAGATCTGGTCAGCAAAGCTTGAAACAAATTCCTCTCTGCCGGTCTGCAACTGCTTCAGTCCCGAGCCTCAGCCTTCTGGCACATTTCTGCATGAAGCTGTTGAATTACAGACGTTGGATAAAGGGTTCAGACGTTTCACTCCATCTCAACTTTAAAACAATTACCCTTCAAGAATAAAAATGATTGACAATTCCTTAAGCTCTCACTAACCTTGGATGGCATTTAGGTCTCTGCTGACTTTGAGTTAATTTGTTCCTTTTTTTCTTTTCCTAACCAGTAGAGACTGTTTTCTTATAAGAAATTTCTAACAGCAGCATGCAAGGCGCAGTTCAGAACTGCAGGAGTGACAGATATGTATAGTTTAATCAGCATCTCTTTCTGTAAAACATAATGGCAGCATACTGCTGTGGGGTTAAAGAAACACAGAGTTGGTTCAGACCTGAACCAGGGTGAAAGGATTGTCTAAGAGGTTAAATCTGGGGACACCTCAGCTTTTTGAGTCACCTAACATGCCCTGTTTTTCAGTCTGTTTTTCCTTTTCCCCTGTTCTTGCCTGTACTGTATGAGGGCAGGAGACTTCTGGAGCTACCTTACACCTGTCAAATGCTCATGGCCTTAAGGTAAGGTCTTTTCAGATTCTAGCTGATAACATCTTTCAGTTATGTAGTTATTCTGCAATGGAATAACGCCGGGTTTAGTGGGCGTTAGGATTTTCTGAAAACTGCTACTAAATTTTTGGGCTGCCGTGCAAATCTGGTAGGAAGGCAGGCTCTTGATATGCAGTATTTCAAAAATAGATAATTAATGCCACGTAAAAGGGAAGAGTAAAGCGATGAAAAGCATGTTTCTGAAAGTGCCAGCTCTGCCATGGGATTGGGTAAAATAAGTATATAAACAGTGCTTTGTGGTAGTTTTTTCTGACAGAAGGTTTTGTGCCTCACTGTTTTATACGTTATGTTCTGCCCACTTACTATTTTATCTGGTCTGATACTATTTTTAGAAGGATTAAAATTAAAGTTGGTGTTTCAAATAGAAAAATGTCTTTTTTTAAACTTCCTAGAGAGGCTTCCCCTCCTTAGGTAAAATTTGCTTCTGAAAACTGGCTTACATATGGTATGGCTTGTGATCATTGAAGCTTCTGACTTTTTTCATAATATAATAACGGAGCCAAGACAGCGAAGCTTGACTTGTCCGGGATGTGAGACTGTATCTCTGTTTTCCTTGGGTGTTTTTGAGTTTTTAAACCTGTTTTTTCTTTTGATGGGGGGAGTTACTGGTTGCTCAGCAGTAGCACATGGGTGTTTGTCAGTCCAGAAGACTTGCTATTTTTCAAATGTAAAAAGGCAAATTTGTTCTCTGGTTCCCAACATGTAGGGTTTTTTTAAACATCACTTTTGCCAAAACATGCAACTTCCCACTTAAGTTCAGTTACAGCTGTTTAACGCCCAGTTCTCTTTTCCTGTTAGCTGCCTGTTTGACTTGACTGTGGGAAGCTGGAAATGCAATTGCAATGAGGAAAATGGAAAATGACTTGACTGATTTTCATTGTCAAGACTGAGAAAAATGGAGTGTAAATACAGCACAAATGAGAGTGAATTTCCAGAGCTGTCAATGCACTGACCACCTGGGCCATAGATCCTGCTTTCAAGACTAGTGTAGTTGAAACTATCCTCGATTTGCATAGCAGGCTTCAGAAGAAAAGTGAAGTAGCAGATAAAGCTATTTTAAGTAGATTATTGAAAGCAACCTCACAAAATATGAAGGTCTGGACAACTTGGCAGAAAAATAATCAACAGCCTGGGTTTTGTTTGCAAACTTCCATTAGAAATTTACTTTAGAAAAAAAAAAAAGCCCTACCTGTGAGATACCTTTATAGAAATGCAGGTTCGGCAGCTTTATTTTAAAAATCAGCAAACAAAAAAATCCCAGACCATAGGAATGCCCATATTAGACTGCAACTATTGAAAAAAATCTGAGTGCTAGTCACTGATATATGTAACAGCATAGACAGATGAGAGCTGGTGTTGTGCCTTATTCTTTTTTAAAATTGGGCTCTCTTGTGCCATAATTGTAATTTCATTGTTGGGGGAGAGTTAGTACGTAATTAATGTAACTTATCCTAGAAGGCAGACTCTAAATCAGTCTGATTCTAGATTTTCATGAACAAATCAGTCCCTTGCCAAGGTTGCAGAACATATGAACCATTCATGTGCTTTCTTCTTATTGGGCTCTTTTTTTATAGCTCAATATAACGATTTTTGTTTTGTATCTTGAACAATTTTTTCTTCTATGAACAGGCATGTTTACTACTTGTATCTCTTAGAGTTTGGCTTCCCTCTGTAAGGACAAGAAAAAAATACATGTCGGCACAGAAAACAACCTAAGAGAATGAGCCTCTTAATCCACAGCTCCCTAACCCTCCCCTGCTGTTATGCTAAAACTTTTTTTTTAACATTTAAAGACTGATGTTGTTGTGTGATTTCTACTTTCCATGTCTGCGTAGTAGTCTAAATTGATTTCTTAAAATTGATTAACTCAGTGTGGCTTTAAAAATACTTTTTACATTAAGGAAGAAAAAAAATCACAGCTGTTCTGTTATCCATTCTCACTTTAAACTATGTGTGTTGAGTGAGGTGTGTAGAGGTGAACTTGGCTGAGGGGGGAAACCCTGCTGGGTGACAGATGGTAAGAGAAGAGGCTGTTCTTGACAGGCGCTCCTGGTTTGTGGTTACCCCTGCAGCGGATAGGAGGAAATGCCTAGCGCAGGCGTTGGGGTAGGTGATGGCGGGAGGGGGGACAGGAGGTGGCACCGGGGCGTGATTCTGACGGACGAGCGGCACTCAACACTTGTCCTTTTTGCTGTGCTTGTATTTTCCAGGTGCATCAGAGGCTTTCTCCTTGGCAGAGTGAGAGAGTGGTCTATTGCAGTACAGTAGTGCCCTCTGATGGTGAGTATTGACATGGAGAAACTCTTGGCTCACTTTTGACTTCACTAACTTAAATCATGTTCCCTGACCCCCTTTTCTTGTTGAGGCATTTTTGGCTAGGAGGTAATCCAGTTTTGAACTAAGGAAGTGACAGAGAATGAAGTTAGTCAAGAAGAATTAAGGAAATGGTCATCTTTTCTAATAACTGTCCTTACAAAACTGGACAGGCTTTATAAAGAAAGATGTAATTGTGTGCAACTGTCCAAATTTTTTTGCCAGACTTATTCCTGATGTAGCCGTGAGGCCTGTGTGATGCCTACCTTTCAGGGTACTGTGTGCCCTGTTAACTTTATTTATGTAATGAAAGTGCAGCTCATACCAGCTACTTGCTCAAACGGTTGAAAGCACTGTTGCAGTGAATAAGTTGTGAAGCCAAGGCAATTTTGTTCCTTTATTTAAATTCTGGGGCAGCTCAGACACTAAGCTTTTTTGATAAGGTTGTCATACCATAAAGCAAAAGAATGCACTAGTGGAACTTTAAAAACTTCAGTATGCCAGAATGCAAAGAGGAAACAAGCAGCTTTGAGATCACTGCCTGCTTAATGTCTGCATGCTGTGCACAAAGACTAGAGCACTTATGCTGACTGACACAAGTGGTTAGTGGATCCTCTCCCCATTAAGGCTTGTTAATAAAGCCTGAAAGCTAATAAAGTAAAGGCTTACAGCACAATTACTTCCCCTGCCAGGATATAGTGAGTGTGTGCAAACACAAAGAGAACATGACTGGTGTGTAGAACTTGGAATAAAAACCTGAAGGCTTAAATAGGTAGAAGTGTAGAGGACGTGAGGTTGAGAGGATAATGTAAGTGTGTAGCTGCTTGCCCAATTTGATTTTACCTCTCCTCATATTGTGCTTGAATAGTTCTCTTGTTATTTCTTCCAATAACTTCACCTTTACCAGTAGTAAATGTTGAACACTGACTTCTTTGGCCACACCCTTTTTTACTGTACCTTGTTTTGGCCTAATGTATTGCTTAAGTTGTTCTTATCTTTAAAAAATAGTAATGACTTGTTACTGGCGCACATATGGTTGAGTCAAAACTTTGTGGTGCTTGGATGGAATTCCTACCTCAAAGCAGCCTCATGCTTAATATAGTGTGTAAAGCCTTTAAAATTCTCCCTGGTCTTATTTAGCAGCATCCCTGGCCAGGTTGTAGGCGTCTGTAAATGTAAGTGAAATACACTTGTATACAATTACTTTCTTTTACTTGTCCCATATATTTAAATACTGGCTTAAAATTTAATCAGTGAAGATTAGCCAAAATATTAGCTCTATAATTAGTGAAATGCCATAATGCTTTGTCCACTTAGTAACTTGTAGTTGCCCTCATGCAGGCAGTCCACAGGGCTGTCAGAGCAGAGAGGAGAGCAAGGCAGACAACCATATCAGAGTCTTGTTAATAACTCTCACTGGAGCTGTCTGTTGCTGTCTGTTAGGTTTGTGTTAGTGACATGTCCTTTGGATTTTTTCTTTTTTTTTATTTTCCTCTGAGCTCTTCTCTCTCCAATGCAGTAAAAATCTGACCAAACATTACTTGTGTGGGAGGTGATGAGAGGATCAGACTGGAATTACGGACTTTCCCCACCAGTGAATTAGGCTAGAAAATTACTTTTACAAGCTTTTTGTAAGGAAAACACAAACCAGCTGTAATTCCAGACTTACTGAGCCTGTCCTCTGAAAGAAATAATTTGGTCTTTAACACTTGACCTAAGTTGGAAATCCTTGAGAGAGGTTTTGTGTGAGCTATCAATGCTGATGACTCTTGGTGCAGTCTGGCCTATTGCGTTTATCATGGTGGTCTCTATCTGGTCTGTGGAGGGTTAAAATGTGGCAGGGCTGGTGCAGGTAGGCACTTCCTCCAAAGCTGGCAGTCATGGAGCTGTGATTGTTGTGTTGTACCACTGGGGATACATGGAAAAGCATTGGTGCAAACATTATCTGTTTTGCTCTACAATAAACTGGCTCGCTGCCTGTATAATGAAGGCAGTGTTTTAAATAAAGAATGTTTTTCATGTTTTGTGGTTATGTAAGCAGTACATAAATTAACGTTGTATATGCTGCTCACAGAACCAATGAATTCTATACTTAAGTGGCTATTTTAAGCTTCTAAACATGTTGATCATTCCTTTTGAGCCTGCTATCACAAGTGTAGCTAATGCTAATCTATTTCTTACCAGTCTCTTGCTCAAATACTTGAGTGAAAGAATGCAAAAATCTGATGGCTGGTGTCATAACAGCTACTGATAAGGAGTTTGAAATTCTGTCTAACTGTCCAAATAAATTGGCGGTTTGCTTTATTTCAGTAAATATCTGACTGTTGTCTCTGAGTTTTAATCTTCGAAACACTAAAGCTACTAAAATCCTGTCAGGTGTCTGAGTCTTGAGAATAGGCATTTATAGGCTTCCAAATACTGTGGCCTCTTGGGATGCTTTAGTCATTTTAGATGTCCATACTTGGTCACTTCCACCTAGTCTTTAACGATGACAATAGGACCTCTTTGTCAGCACTGGATAGCAATCCCCTGGAAGAGGGAACGATCTTTTGTACGTTTGATTCAATTCATGAAGGCACGTGACAGTAAACTCAAAACCCTGAGAGAACTCTTCTGGCTTTGTAGAAGTGTACTTGGTGCATCCTTTCTCAACATCCATGAGCCTCCCTTTTGGAAAGGCATGTTGCCCCAAGACTTGTCCTAATGTGCAAACTATCCTGTAATAAACGAGTTCATCGTCTGGCAGCAAATCACTGAAAGGAGAGGTATAAAGGCTGTTGGTGGCAAAAATTTTTGAACAGTGGCATGCTGAGAAATAGTTTCATTTGATAGTTAAAATGACATTATTTGCTTCTATTTGTATTTGCGTTAACTTCTCTGACCAACTAGTTTTGATGTTAGCTGCTTAAATTGACTTGGTTTGTCAATACATGAGTTAGATGAGTTTAAGTAGATGGTGTGGTTCATGTAGTTGGCCAAAGCTACAACAGGTGGGAATACTAAGCCAGATGCAGTGTGGGTGGGTGCGACTGCACAATCCTTGAGACATGGCAAATGCTCTGTGCAATAAAAATGACCTTACATTTTTACATAAGAAAAATATGTAGCAATCTGAAGTGAATAATTTTTAGGTGTGCTGCTATATCTTAGCAACTACTGCACCGGGGGAAAATTTTGAATGTTTGTGACTCAGTAGAGGGCTTAGGGAATATGAACTCTTAACTTCTTTTTTTTTTTTTCCTATGTATGGATATCCTGAAGGACACAGAGTGGGCTTTCTTTCTGGCAGTAAAATAATAACTAGCTTACAGTTCATACAGGTCATGACCATAAATTTTAGAAGGGTGCACTGAAATCTCTAAGAATGCTCTTGAAAAAGCTCCTGACAGCACTAAAGAAATGGACAGTGTTGTTTTATCTACACCTAAGAATTAATGTCCATCTTCTGAAGTACAAAAGTATATTGATCCCATGAATTTTAGATAAAATGACCTTGAAGCTTAAATTTAGAGCATGATTCCTACAACCTCATACTCCTGACTGCTCTCTTAAATATTTGTTGCCTTAGGACAAAGAGGAGGAAACCAGAACTAAACAAGAATAAAAAGGTTTGAAGTAGGTCCTTCCTTGATGGTCTGCCTTTGTCTTCTGGGCTATAAATCCTGATAAATTGCAGTGTTTTGTCTTCCGTAGTCCAAAATACTTTGGTTCTCAAAAACTAATCAAAACATGCTGTGCTGCCATGTTGTGGCTTTTAGTTATCGTGTTGCCTTTAGTATAAATGTGATTGTGCTCAGTGTAAGTGTCTTCTACTTTTCCACAAAGCACAGAAAGTTTAACAGATACCACCAGGTTAATGGGAGTGAAAACCTCTGACATACCTCAGTTTTTCTTTGATGGACACATCTCTTGATAAAAGATGAACCAAAAATTTCAAGTCTCTTTCATGTTCAGCTCACAACCATGTTTGCCTTTTTCTCCATGGGACAACTACAGAACTATTATGAGAAGATCTGTTAATTTTAAATGATAAACTTGTATTTTTGTCGTCTTTGTAGAAGTGACGGTCGTTTACCAAAATGGGTTACCTGTGATTTCTGTGAATCTTCCATCCCGGCGTGAACGTTGCCAGTTCACACTTAAACCTATTTCAGACTGTGTTGGTGTGTTCTTACAACAGCTGCAAGCAGAGGACCGAGGAATTGATCGGGTTGCAATCTACTCGGCAGGTACTGCTGTTTTACAAACTAATTGATTTACTTGCTTGCCAGCTATTTTCATCCAGCCTTTTGCTTTTGAAGTAAAAGCTTGTTACGGTGTGAGTTCTTGGACATTCCTGAAAAAATAGAAGGTAGAAATGCCATTCCTAGAGCAGGAATACTGTTAGCTGTCCCTGTGTAGTCAGGTCTAGCCAAGAAAATCTTGACCGTAGAGTGAAGGAGGAGGAAAACATTGCTAATGCTTAGCTTACTTCCATTAGGACTAATGTCTATGTTTTTGGTGAGTTTCCTACTATGTAGTATGAAAGATGCAAGCTATGCAACCTATGTAAAGGTTTTAATCGATTTGTAAGGAACTGGGTATAAAAGGTGGTACAAGGGAAACAGTGTCTTGCTTAGCTATGAAAACTCAGTCATATTTCACTTAATGTCGTGTTTTGCTCATTTGCTATGTATCTGCTAGCCACCAAAGCTCTGAAACATCATGAGGATGTCTTATGAAAGTGCTGTCAAAGCAGATATTTCCTTAAAAGTCTTGGCCTGGGGGGGAGGTGTTTGCTAGGTTAGCGATGTCAAAGCTATCCAATACCAGAGATTGAAATAATTTCTAATGCCAGTGGCGAGAAATGAAGGTCACTTAAGTGGATTGTATAGCAAAACATAGTAAAGGATTCAAAGCGTGCGGGATGAAGGGAACTGCTTTTTATAAGATGACCCCAAATATCACAAATTTAGAAAAGCAGTTGCATATGTAGCTCAGCTAGTATTTGCCATGTAAGGTCTCCCAGTATATATATCCGTCTTGACAAAGAGTATCGTCTGTGGGGAAAATTTCCAAGTCCAACAACTGGATTTGGGATGGCATTATAACTTAGCCACAGCACGTTTAGGTACTTTGTTTCTACTGTTTAATGAGTTGTCTGTGTTTGCCTTGCAGATGGCACACGTGTGGCCTCCTCCACAGGCATAGATTTGCTTCTGCTGGATGACTTCAAACTGGTCATTAATGATGTCACGTACCATGTTAGACCACCAAAGAGAGGTAAACCAGCCTGGTTCTGGTAAACATAAATTTTAGTATTCAGTTCCCTGTTTAGCTGCAGCATGCTTTATTAACTTGTTCAAGAACATGAAGTGTTATTTCTAAAGGAAACCTTGCAGTTTCTAATCCTGCCCTTGGAGTCTAATTTAGTGATATCCAAGTAATCGGGGTAGTCAGTGATGAAAAGCAAATATTCATTCTGCTCAAAGCCAGTACCCCCCATAAGAGAAATAAATGAAGAAATGTAGTTTCTTTTAATTTCTAAATTTTTCTGAATTTTCTTCTAATTACTAATAAGTAATTTAATTTAACTCATTCTGAAGTAGTATAATACAAAATGGGAATGAGATTGAAACTTACATGATCTGATTTGGAAGAATAAATTGTTCCCTCACCTGACAGTTAACATTGTTTCCTTTTAAGTATGGTATTTTGAATATTGCAAATAAACCTTGAAACTTTGTTAGCTAACACACAGTGAAATAAATGAGACCGGGCTCTTACAAGGTTACATAACTAAGAATCAAATAGGAAGGGAAAGCAACCTATTTTGAATCAATAAGAAAATCCTTTTGAATAATGGGCTTTGGACACTTTTGTAACTTTCAAGATGTGAAAACTTGCAAGAAGCTTTTGAGACACTCCTGAGTTATTGGCGGAGGCAGGAACTTAGTATTTTCATCTACTGTCTACTCTTTCTCCTAGGCAACTTCTTCGGCTTAATGAAGCCCCTGGTTCTTGCATGCCTATACTTAGTGCTGAGAACTTAAACAAAAGGACCAGTTTTGGAAATGTTGGTCTGCTCGTTGCTTGGCTCACAGATACTGCGGGATTTTTGTCTACCTTATTGTTCTGTTATTGTTTCAGGCGATAATGTGAAGTTTGCAAGCAGTATTTTTCTAAAAGGATTTTTTAGCCCTGTCGACAGGCAAACAAATTAGGAAGGATTTATAACTTGACTTGCATGTCCAATTGAGGTTAGATGGTGGAAAAGCCTTCCCCTATTTATCTGGATGTTTTCCCTAGTGTTTGGGTCTTCCTCTCTTATGCCTCTTTTCAAGCAATAGATAATGAACAAAATCATTCATAAGGCAGAAGCTGTGAGGGAACTGCTAATGTTCCTTTTACCATCTTGAGCAGCTTGAATAAGACAACATGCTAAAGGAAGTTGATCTTTCAAAAATCAGGAAACTGACCACACCTTTTGGGTCTGAGACTGCCTTGGGTGGCTGACTGATAGGAAGATCTGCTGATATATGCCATCTTCCTCTGTAGATGTAGTCAGCTTCCAAGGACCTTTTTGCAAGGAAAATAGTAAAAATGTATTCTAGCTTTTTATTATTTACAGTATAAAAATACCAAGTAAAAATAAATTTCTGACTCAGGGAACTTTGTGCAGCCACTTGTCCTTAGTATGTGGGAGACTGGAATTTGGGAGTGCAGCATTGGTGAGATGCCATTTCTCCCCTATCTGTGGGTTAGACTGACTTCTACTAGAGCTGTGTTTTCCAATCTTCGTAAAAGCACCTTAACAGATAACTCCATTAAGACTGGATATCTAAATCACTGGATATCACACACAAAAAGGTTACTCTCTGCTCTCTCACCCCACTGCTCTCTGTCCTGAATGTGGTGTTTTCACACACTTATAAGACATTGTAAGCCAGAGAAGTGGAGTGAGGATTTTAACAAGGTATCTCTTCCAACTGTTAGCCCCTGAGAGCAGGTGATGGTATCAAACCTAGCTGGTCTAGTCTGCAATTTTTAATACAACTAAATGAGAATGCAAATGTGGTGTCTGTTTCTGCACTGGAGAAATTGCTGTCCCAAGGTAAGGCAATTCATACATCCCACTCACCTAATGTTTGAGAGAGCAAAGTCTGTGTCAGTGAGTTGGTGTGGTTTTGGTTAGCTCGCTTGTATGATATACCCATTGTGCGCTGGTAGGTGAGCTCTGGAATCACCTAGGTTACGTGAAATTGCCACCTCTGATTCATTTGCCAAACAGATTTCTATAGTTAGCTTGTATTAAGATGAATGTGCCTGCAGATAGGCACTGAGATTAGTTCTGTTAAACTTTTCAGCTATTGCTTTTCCATTTTTACAAAATCACCCTGTGTACTTTGAAATGGAAATGCCAGAACACTGTAATCTTAAATACTAAGTACTTTTTGATGGTCACTTTAGTAGGAACACTTTTTTTTCTCTTCATAGGGGAACAGGAGCCCTTTAAGCTGGGAGGGGGATGTGCTGTAATTTCTGTGTGCCTTGTCACAGACAACTGAGTTACTTCTTTCCCTTGAGCTGCTACTGTTAAAACTTAAGCTGTCCATAGCTTTTTATGCGTTGGTAAAATCATATTTTGAGAAGATAACCTAAGGTACAAGCCCAAGAATGCTACAAAAATTAATTTTTTTAGATTTATTTCTTTATTTGGCTAATGTCAAGTTCTTTTGCTTTAATTTGAAACTTGTTTTTTTCCATATGGAGTGTGTAATACAATACCACTACTCACAACTCTTTTACAAATTTATTTCCTTTACGAATCCTTTTTGTGTTGAAATGCAGGGATAAAGGCAATTTCAGTTAGTGGCCCTGTTACTGTCTTTATTTAAATACTGTGAGGGAGAATTTCATTGCCCTGCAGGCAGCACAGCACAGGGTTCTCCACAGAGTGTTGGGAAACAATTCCTGGCATTGGTACTCAAAATAATTATCATAAGACTGCATGTGTTGGGGCCACTAACCCAAGATCTTTGGTTGCCGTCATCAATAACTATGGTTGCTGATGGTCTGTAGTCTGAATTCTGGCTGTTTCTTGACAGCTAGTGTGATGGATCATACTAGTGTAGTTATTCATTTGTCTTCGTTAAGTCTTGCATATCAATATGGATCAGAAGTAGCTGCTGACATCTGGCAAGCTAACAGCATGTATCTCTTCTCCTTGTTCTTATCAAATTTTAGGAATAGCCAGTAATAAAGCCTGTTTTTCTTTTGAAGAAATTGCATTGTCATAGAGTGCTGGAGCTCTTCCAAAGGCAGCTTTGTTGAGAAGAGTGTTTCACACGTTTCCTGTGCATACTAATAGCAGTTCTGAAGAGTATATAAGTTCTATGGATAAATGCATATAAAGCAGTCTCTCTTTTTCCTAGAGCTCTTAAGCCATGAAAATGCAACGACGCTGACTGATGTCCAGACGTTGGTTCCGCAT
>NW_008824986.1:192058-192637 GCF_000699105.1 Pygoscelis adeliae | reverse complement strand
ACCGCCTTGTGCATTGAGGAGCACCAGCTGAACAAAGAGAAGGAGCTGATAGGGAGACTAGAGGAATTGAAGGAACAACTAGCACCACTAGAAAAAGTGAGAAGTTTCTCATTGTATTTTACTTATCCTCAAAATGCAGCCTTAATTTATTTCAAGGTTTTAATTAGGTCCCTGGCATACTTCAAATAGTTTTAAGATCACTGAAGCAGAAGATGCACTAAGTGTATACCAAACCGTGCCTGTTTCGGGTTTCCATGGAAGTATTTTGTTTCCTTGCTTTATATAACTGGAAATGAGCTTGGTTGTAAATAAAGGCTGGGGCTAATGCAACAGACCATCTCTGAACACAGAGAAATAAGCAGCTTTGCGAGCTATCCAGAGCATGCTCAGAGTAAAATATGGATGATGGCAAGATACGGATGGAAAAGAAAGTCTGCATTTGTCTGCATAACCTTGACTCAAATTCCATGTCTCAAACCACTTAATATCTTGTATTTATATTAAATGCTGTTTTTACTTTCTCTCTTAATTATATTAACATAATTATTTTTGAGAATACAAGGCATATACTTCTATCCC